>NC_050521.1:7207078-7216356 GCF_002922805.2 Oryzias melastigma | reverse complement strand
GGGGCCAAAACCCCCGACAGCATAGCTCCTGAGATCACTCAAGCACTCAAACCCCTCCACCACGTTAAGGTGGCGGTTCAAGGAGGGGCTCTTAAGAGGTGCAATTCCTAAAATATGCTCCTGTTCTGGCACTACAGTCAAATTGTAAAACCCTTTGAGGCCCAAGAGTTAAAAAGTTTGCCCATCCGTGCTCTAGAGCCACACGCGGGCGGCTCTCATCCAAGCAATAAGCAAGTGAACATTTCATTCAAGTCAAATCGAAGCTCTTAAACAAAATGTAAAACCCTAAACTCCCTTGAGCCTTGGTGACATCACAGAGGAAAGTCTCATAGGAAGTGATGGCTGCTTTTCCTTTTGTTTTTTCTTTAAGTTTTAAAAAAATCTGTCTGTCCAATTAGAAAAACCAGTAAACTAAAATGACATTTAACTGGTTTGTGTTTCTGTTATAAGAATGTAAGATTATTAAATGCAATAAATATAATGCAAAACAAAAACAAGTCCACTATATCAAGTATTTGCATGTATTACTGATAGCTAAACATGCATAAATTATAATTAAATGTGGAAGAATGAATCAGGAGATGTGGCTTTTCTTTGAATCACCAAAGAATTGATGAGAGTTAAACGATTAGTAAAGAAAAGCTCGTTGGATTACTGGACAAGCCGAGAAATCTTTGAAAAAAAAAATGTCAGAAAAACTCACAGGATTTGACATTTAGAGCAGCAGCTGCTATGGGCTTCATTTTCAAAGTAAAGGCTCAAATTTACAGCAACAGTTTTAAGTGTTTGTTACTAAAAAGGCAACTGGATCCGCACAAAGATGAAAAACACTTTGTCTACCTGTCAGTTGTGTCACAGTAAAACATTTTCTTGATGAAAAAATGGCCTCATATTCCAAAAAAGCTGTATTGATTAAAACTCAAGTAAAAAAAGGTCAAACACTTCCTGCAGGAAATATGTGGTGGGTGGGGGCTGTTATGGCTCTTTGGGGGTTTCTTTTTCTTTTGTGCTTTTATTGATTTTTGTGGTGCATTATCCAAATGACCTAATGCTGTGGAGAATTGACAAATGCGATAAATAACAACAGAGAGTTCTTTATTGATGTTTATGAGGTCAGCTTTAGTTTTAGACACCTGAGTCTGTCAGAGGTTAATTAGGTTTGAGTTGAAACATGTCATTTGAAAAATTTGACATTTGAAAGCTTTTCTTTTTCCTGGACTCATTTCATTTAAAAGAAATTTAAAGGTAACTAAGTGAAAGATATGAGTAAATATTCACAAAAAAATATAAATGTATCAAGCTTAAGGTCTTGGTGTTGTTTTTACATATTTTTTGTAGTATTTACAAGATAGACAAAATAAAAGACCATTAAAAAAATCTGGAATTTATTTAAAAAAAATAAGCATACATTCTGAACACTGCACACCAAAAAGAATGATGCTAATAAATTCCACCTTAAATAGTGGAATAAAACACTTCAAATGTAGAGATTTACTTGTTTTACTTAAATCAGGAATCATTTTGAAACCAATTTTTTCTTCATACACACACAAAAACAGTGCGCTCTAGAGAAAGTTTTGTTCTAAAAGAGTTTTTACAGGGATTTTTATGTTCACATATTCTGAATCAAACCCCATCAGTCGCTGATGACGACGTCGGGACGGCGTACGGCTGTATCTCTCATCCAAGCACAGAAATGAGCATCATCTGTGTTAGATTTTGACCAAAATATTAGTGGTTGAAAAAGACAAGCATGTTTCATTATCATTCAGCCATGAATCTGATTTCTGTTACCAAGCAGATTTTAGAGAGAAGTTCAATTGAAATTTGTCTACTAGTGGAGCAACAATTTTCTTTCTTCACAAGTCAGTACAAACTTGGATTTTTGGGTCTCGATTTAGCTTTGGTTTGATATTTGATTTGTATTTTATAAAACAACAACAAAAACTAAAAATTCTGAAAAATTTGCTGGTAAGGGACTAGCAATGAAGTACAACCTTTGGCTCATACTAAACCAATTTAGTGTAATAAAACAGCAAATAAAACATCCTTCTTGAATTTAGCACAAACATGTTTAATGCAAGAACATGGGTTTTTGTACGCACTTTTAACACATGGTGTTCACACTGGACTGTCACTACCCAATACCAGAGCAGTAGTACCTACAGTAGGAAGCGGTCCAAGGCCTAATCTGAATTCTCCCCTTCTCCCTACCCCTACATTTAGCTCTCCAAATGGAGAGTTATGGAAAAGTGTCTCAGAGTTTGGACATCACTTTCACTTGATGACATCATCAATAGTTGCCGGTCAGCTCGCGTTAGCGCAGAGCTTCCAGTGCTCGAATATACAACACCAGTGCATAACCTTCAAAAAGGTCATACAACAACAAAAATTAATTACATACATTTAGTCTTAAAGGAGCCCCGCGTCTATAACAAACACCTGTTTGAGCTAGATTTTATAGAAGACAGGACACAATTGGAAGATATACGGTATTCTGCATCTAAAATTTTTTGCTGATCAATACCAGCTCTGTGGAGAAATTGAGTGGTGTTAGACTGGGAGAACAGACTCTTCCTGGAGGGGCGGTTCACATGCTGACATCAGCACGATACCACCCGCTCATTTTCGTGGGTATGGGAGGGGCTGCTGCTGATAGCGCAGGTTATTAGAGGATTACTCTTAAACGCATGAACAGATCAAAATACCGCTTTATGGTATTTTATAGAGAGGAATGAACAGTATAATGCACTTAAAACCTGAAAAAGTTGAATTTTCATGTTATGGCCCCTTTGATTATTTTCAGCTTCAAATATTCTGTTTTTTAGGTTTCAAAACTCAAAATTTAAATTTCAAAACAGTTTTTCAATTTCAAATATTTTTCTCTCTTTCAACTCTTTTTTTTTTTTTTTTTAGGATCCGAAAATTTAATTATCAAAACTTTTGGCCCCTTTATGGCATGTTGGGGCAGGGCCATCACGAAGGGCCAATCAAAAACCTTGAGGATGGTAACTTCAGTCCCAGTGCATTTATTGACTCAGAATTTGGACAGTTACTGTCAGAAAAGTGGCTGTCTACTGCCTAAGCACAGGCGTAGAAAGGACGTTTTCAATGCCTGTCTGTAACTCAAAAAGGTGGTGCTTGAAGGGGCTTTGATATGATATGTATCACAATGTCTTCCAAAGCTATACCAGAACAATTTGTCACTATTTGTTTTAAGCTGAAGCTCCATGTTCCTTTTTTTATGATACTGGCTGCAACATAGCACAGAGTTTCGGTTCAGTACCCATCCCAAGTAAAAACGAAGAACGTCTCATAACAACAAAAATCCACAAGGCTGACTGAACATTTAAGAGATTTTGTTGTTGTTTACGTGCGGTTTAGAGTTGTTCAAAGAGGTTCAGTGTGCTGTGCTGCCACCTAGCGGTCGGGGGATGAGGTGGAAAACAAAAGTAAGACGCTGAAGGACACTCGTGAATAATTAAATATCATCATTTTAAATAGATGCAATTATCACCTAATTAAATACCACCAAATAGATTTTTCCCTACAACCCTAGTGTGTACCACAGAGTCACTAAATTAATTATTAAGCTGCAAAAATAGAAAATGTAATGATTAGAAAACTACAATTTTAGAACGACTCAATGGTATTATTTTATCCATAATGTCTACAAGCTAATTCAGTTGTATTTTATCTAAATTCTTGTTTCTGACTTTGTTTTAGGCACACACCATTTGTCAGAGTCTTATGCTTATTCAAGATGTGCAGCTTTTATGTTTGGACTCAAAGGCTCTGATGATTTAAATAAGAGCACTGTGCTCCAAGTGACAGAGGTCATCTGTGATCAACTGTGAATGCCCCAATGAATTCTTCCTCTAAGGTCATGCCAGACATTTCTTCTGAGCCCAAACACGCTCTGACTCATGTGGTGCAAATGAGGCATTTGAAACACTCCGGCTATTCAGCTTTATCTCCCGCTATCTCCTCTCCGCGTCTCGCTCAGCACATCCCTGCTGGATGAGGTTCACGCTTTCTTTTGGCCGCCGCATTTCAGAGTCCGGGATACGAAGGGAGCAACAGTATCCAATTATGAGCGGCTTATTCTTTCCCGTCGGAATCATAAGCATGCGACCGAGATCCTTCAGCCAGATAAGATGCTTTTCGATATCGAGAACTTCTCTCACATCCTGTGGGCGGTCAGTTTCTGGGCTGTAATCACACTAAAGGTCACATTTGTGCACCGGTTACAGGAAGAGGCTTTTTTACACAAAACAGGACGTGATTGAGATTTTTAGCCAGATTTTTCACTAAAAGTTGCATTTAAAAGAGGAGGATGCAAAAACTATGTATGTGGAGCAGCATCGGTCATTTGCTGAATAGCATGATATATGAGATATAGTAACTTTTCATGATAAAAATGTATATTTAAGGAGTAAATAGGAAGTTAGACTGTGAAGTTCGAGGTCATCAGTATAGTGCTGGGGTCAGCTGAGGCCACGCGACTCTTTGGCTTTAAAGTTTTAAATTAATAATACATAATTTAAGTTTTGTAATTTATGTAAATATAGTCAAATAGAGGGTATCTTATATTAGTATAATAACTTTTTTGTACCACTCCCGACATTACACTAAAATTAAGAGGTCGTATGTCCTTTACCACTACTTGTAAAATTCATGTCAGTTAACTGAGCAAAATGATGGTAAAAGGTTTAATCTACAGTCAGAGCTGTTCACTATTAGAAAAAAGTGAAGCAAGTTCGATCTTTTTCTGCAAAAGAGTGTCTAGCTCAGGGATCTGCAAGACAAACTTTTGTCCAGTTTGTTACTAACCAAAACCAAGGATGAACTGCAAAGTCACTGTTTAGAAAAATACACTTTATCTAAGTTTTTGTGACTGTTAAGTCATTTATTCATAAAATGTACTTTCATTTTTATTGCAAAAATGTTTAAAATATTGATTATAACTTCCCTTACTTTTGACAGCAGCAAAAACAAGTTCCTTACAAAATTAATTACACTCTTGTGTCAAATAATTTAAATTAGAAAAAAAAAAGACATTTCTATAATTGTGACTTGGTTGCATTGTCATCCTTTTTCTTTTTTAACTTTCATTCTAAAATACACTGGACACATCATCAGTGATAAACCTGAGGTCATGGGGTGTTTCGGGTCTTTGATCATCAAACATCCTCACTCGGGCGACAGAGCCAGGGGTGATCAGCCCCTGACTTGTGTCCAAGTGGCCCACTACTCCATACATCCCTCCAAATCCAAAGCCATTTTGAGGTTTTCTCTGCAGCCTCAATGATGTTTTTTATTGCTCTTCTGCACAGCTGCCCTTTCATCCCAAGGAGCTTGAGGGTGCGTGGTTTGGACTGGCCAGCAAAACCCGGCTCCCCACTTCAACTGGTTAGCAGCGGACTTTCCAGCCATTGCTCCGGCATTCAGCCACTACTTGGCCCTCTTGCATTCATTGGCCTCCTCCATCCTGTCTTCCCAGGGGACCGTGAGCTAAATCAAAACTAAGACTCTGATGTTAAAATATAAACATGACAACATTGGTGTGGAATCAAATTTTTTGAGTAAATTCATATGTGCATTAAGCTTATTCTAGTTATAAACTACCATTATTTTTGTCCGCTTTCTGGCATGTTAAAATTCTAAATAAAAATGACAGCACTTAATTAATTACAATAAAAAATAAATTAAAAAAACTATTATAAATTATAGGTAAGTATTATAAATTAATTGCATTTTTCTTTATAGCCAAAGATCCACAGTGGAGGGATGAAGGAGCCACATGTGACTCTGGAGCAGAGGTGACAAACTTTTTCACTCAAAGGGCCAAAACCTAAACATTCCTCAGCTTCTACAGCCAAAAGATAACCTTTGGTGGCCAAATTTGGCCTGTCCACTTTGGGCACCAATGCTCTGGAGCCTCAGGTTGCAGACTCCTGGTCTAGCTGCTGATCAGAGGAAAAGTTCTCAAGGTGTAGAAATGCTTTTACATACATAGATAACAAAAAGGTTTCTACACCAAGGTTGTCATGTTTTGTCTTTTCTAATAAAAGAAAAAAAATGATAAATTTACACTAAATTCATGATGATAAAAAAGGCATGCTTGACTTGCTTGTATTATTAATTCTAGTAAATCTGCTGCAACAGGAAGAGCTATTTTGACTATTTCAAAAGGAACTCATATACTGTTGTCTAAATTAGAAGAAATTAAATTAGTTTTATATAAAAAAATATAACTGTAAAAAAATGTAATTATTGGAAACATAATGAAAGCTACATTTTATGAATAAATTGATTAATGCTCACAAAAACCCACCAGGCACGGACATATCTATTAGATATCTAAATCATGGCTATTTCAAAGCTCACAGCTGTAGATAGATATGCATCATGCATCTGATAGACATCAAGTCATAGAGGTCTATTGCATATCGCAGTTTAAATCTCAAGCAGACAACTTTCCCGTAGTTGATTGTGTCACGGTCCAATCATGCTTTGTGCGTTGTGAACAAGACATTTGGGTAGTTTCTTCTCACTGGACATAGAGGTTATATAGAAATTCCCACTCTAATGCTAACTACTAATAGAACTACATAGTGCGGGACTATCTAGTGCTCTGGATTTTAAAAACAATCCGGACACCATCCTCAGTCATTTTCTTTTGTTTTTCTTGACGCCGAATACAATGTCACAGATTTCACAAAGTGAAAATCGAATCAAACATTTCAGGGCGTCCATTTGTTACTGTGTTCTGACGATGAAAATGTGGATGGTTTATTAAAAAATTATATTTAAGCATGTTTTTTTTTCACAAAAATTGATTGGTCGCAATGCATTGTGGTCTATATTTTCCAATGTCATGAATATTGATGCATGCTAGTTTTTCCAAGAAACTTCTGGGAAATTTTGGAATTGTACATTCGGACAGCTCTAGAAAATGACACTATATAGCGAGTAGGGAAGGAATTTAGACATAGCCAAGATGTCTATTAGTTATCAAATAAACTTATACAATAGATGTATTTTATATAACTAATATTTATCTAAAGTAAATGTGTATTAGTTATGCAAAAGACATCTATATCTATTAGATAAGTTATAAACATCTATTGTACAAGTATATTAATTATCTAATACAGTGCATAGTAAATACAATATATATTTTGTGTACAATATAAAACAGTGAATAAAGTGCATTTTGTAAACAGTGAAGCAGGATTTTGAGTTAAATTTTAGTCAATAAGAAACTAGGCCAAATGGCTCTTTCAGCGTTAAATTTTGGCAGGATGTTATCAAAATTATAGTCCCACGGCGATTATCTTTTGATCTGTGGTCTTTTAATTATAATTATGACATTTTTAGCCAAAATGAAAAGAAAACAAAAAAAACAAAAAAAAAGACGAGGTAACTAGGATGTAGTTTCCGCAAATCACCAGTAGTTTATAAAAAATTCGTCAAAGCATTGAGAGCCGTTAGTGCAGAGTGACCCTATCCTTCCTTCCTTTCATAAATGTGTTTACATGGTCTCCTGATGGCTTACAGCAACTCACAACCCAAATTTTCTTGGATTTTCTGATCTGCTCCTGATTCACACAAATGTGTTTAAATGAGTACTCAGACTTGAAATTTAATCATACTTTTCTTTATGTATGTCCTCCATCATCAGAAAAATGCCACAAGAACCTTTTAAAAAACACAATTTTCATCTGTAGTGGGTCTTTGGGCAATTATTACAATCAGACAATGAATCACAAGTTTCTTTTTGGTAAACACTGAAAAAAGAGCAAAAAAAAAACATGAGGAGAGTCTTTTAAATCTGGACTTGTGAGTTTCTGTAGGTCAGTTATTGAGGAAGCTATGAAAATACATCAAATATGCAATAAATACAAACAGTACCAAACTCAGAAATGATGTAGTACGCGGCGGTCACCTCGCTGGCCTGCAGGCCCTCATTAGTCTCTAATAAAAACGACTGCAGGAGCTAGTGGCACCGCTCTTTGAAGATGTAAGGAAGCGGTCCCTCATCCGTCCACTTCTGCATTTTGTCCCTGGTGAGCGGGCCTGCGTGTGAAAGTTCGCCCCCCTCTGTCATCACCACACAGCCCCGGGACAAGCTCTGACCAGCATAAGGGGGTCATTTGAGGACCTATGATTACACACGAAAAGACCACAAAGGAGATTGGGTTTCACAACCCCATCCCCACCCTACCATATGTTAATCAATCTACTAACAAATGTGTAAATATCTACATTTGTTCTGTCAAGGGAAAACTTTGAAATGCAAAGCCTGACCTTTTAATGTTTATCAGAAAAATTTTAGGAAATTGGAAGCTTTGGGGGTAAAAATGTGTTCTTGCACATTCTCTGTTGGTGACTTTAGTAAACAAGTCGCTGAATTTTAACTATTGATCGGCATGATGTTTAAATCAGGTAAAAATTTGATAAAGAATACACATAAACAAGCATTTTTTGGCAGTCTTATGGAGGAATAATATGATTTTCCTCCCTGTCTTGCATGACTTTTCCTCTGACTTCTGAGCAGGAGTCGCATGTGTAATTACTGGGACAAATCTTGGACATGTGTGCGCACACGTGCATGTGAAAATCCCTCTGAAGCAGAGGAGAGTAGGATGCGTGGCCTTCAGCTATCCTTCCTTGGAGTCATTCTGGCTGGAGTGACCCTGAGCTGTCAGTTTGGTCACACTGTAAAAGGCCCGGGGTGCTTGGGGACTTCCTGTGATGCTGTGGCCACCTCGTTTCACTTGTCTCTCTTAGCTCTTCAGAAAGAGCCCACAAAAGAAAAACCAGCAACTCAGACATGTCTTAGCAGTCAAACATAGTCTAAAAGGATTTTTCAGCCACTTTTTTTGCTCTTAGGGCAGAAATTAAAATTATATTTCTGATGTTTTGTCCGTTTTTTAATTTAGATTTTGAATAAAGTGGTTAAAAGATCAGAAATACATCAGTACAAAAGTCTGAATACGCTGAGGGAACTTTTCGTTTTTACTTTTGTGCCAGACTGTGAATTCATCACAAAATTGAATTAAATATATATATGTATATTATATTGCTTAAATAGCAAAAAAACTTAAATTAATTTCATTAAAATATCGCTTTCCCCGACAACATTTTTACAGTTTAAACCAGTGGTAGCCAACCATCGGGCTGTGGAGCGGTGCCGGTCCATGGATCCCTTGCCACTGGGCCACGGAAGAACAAATAAATTATACACGTTTGTTTTTTTTTTTTTTTTTTTA
>NC_050521.1:7189676-7207070 GCF_002922805.2 Oryzias melastigma | reverse complement strand
AAAAGCGGCCGGATTCTCCCTATTAGCTTGAACGCTAAAAGCAGTCTGGCAGCGTGTAACACAAAGTTTTTACATTTTAACCACTGTCGAGCCACAATGAAGAGGTAAAAGAGCCATAATGGAGGAGTAAAAGATCTATAATGGAGGAGTAAAAGAGTCACAATGGATGGGTAAGAGAACCATGATGGAGGAGTAAAAGATCCACAATGGAGGAGTAAAAGATCCATAATGGAGGAGTAAAAGATCGATATTGGAGGAGTAAAAGATCCATAATGGAGGAGTAAAAGATCCATATTGGAGGAGTAAAAGATCCACAATGGAGGAGTAAAAGATCCATAGAGGATGAGTAAAAGATCCACAATGGAGGGGTAAAAGATCCATAATGGAGGAGTAAAAGATCCATATTGGAGGAGTAAAGGAGCCATATTGTAGGAGTAAAAGATCCATATTGTAGGAGTAAAAGATCCATATTGAAGGAGTAAAAGATCCATATTGAAGGAGTAAAAGATCCATATTGAAGGAGTAAAAGATCCATATTGGAGGAGTAAAAGATCCATATTGAAGGAGTAAAAGATCCATATTGGAGGAGTAAAGGAGCCATATTGTAGGAGTAAAAGATCCATATTGTAGGAGTAAAAGATCCATATTGCAGGAGTAAAAGATCCATAATGGAGGAGTAAAAGATCCATAATGGAGGAGTAAAAGAGCCACAATGGAGGAGTAAAAGAGCCATAATGGGGGGGTAAAACATCTATAATGGAGGAGTAAAAGATCCATAGTGGAGGAGTAAAAGATCCATAATGGAGGAGTAAAAGATCCATAATGGAGGAGTAAAAGATCCTCAATGGAGGAGTAAAAGATCCATAATGGAGGAGTAAAAGATCCTCAATGGAGGAGTAAAAGATCCATAATGGAGGAGTAAAAGATCCAAATTGGAGGAGTAAAAGATCCAAATTGGAGGAGTAAAAAATCCACAATAGAGGAGTAAAAGATCCATAATGGAGGAGTAAAAGATCCTCAATGGAGGAGTAAAAGATCCATAATGGAGGAGTAAAAGATCCAAATTGGAGGAGTAAAAAATCCACAATAGAGGAGTAAAAGATCCATAATGGAGGAGTAAAAGATCCATAATGGAGGAGTAAAAGATCCACAATGGAGGAGTAAAAGATCCATATTGGAGGAGTTGCAAGACTCCTTATTTCTCAATTTTTAAATCAAAATATCTAAAAATGCTAAATTTACTTATAAAGTAACGACAGAAAATGTGATTTAACATAAAACATTCCCTGTTAACATGTTATGCTTTGCTTTTTTTATTCAAGCAATTTTAGCAGAAACAAAAAAATCGCAATAATTATTTAGTTGGACTATGATTTATAAAAAACACAGCATTTTATGCAACAAAAAAATAAATGAATAATTATGCTGAACGTCAACAAATGCAATTTCCTGTCTCAAACAAAGATGCTGTTCAGCAAAGGTTCAAACAAGTCGTCTCGTCCAACACCATCTTCCCATCAAACGCTTGCAAATCAAAGGATGAAACAGTTAAACGGGACCATTCTCAAAGCGCACAGCTTGAGGCCACTGTGCCAAACACTGTTCTCCACCAGCGTAAAGATTTCCATCCACGCAGCACACCAGCCTGCATCAGCCGAACCTCTGTTTGTCGCTCCACGCAGCCAGTATCTTATACTGCAGACGGACATGCATATGAAGGACTACGGTTGTCTGAGCTGCTCCAAATATTCTTTGCCACTCAGCTTCTGGGTGCAGAAATCCAACAGAACAGGAAGTTAGATTCAACCTGGAAATTTGATTAAGACTTGTGGTTGTGAATCCACTCAACAAATCCCACACACGTCACCATAATTCTGCTCCCATGAGACTTTTGGTATTTTGTGAGCATAAACCTGTTTAGCGTGACAAAGGATGAGGAGCCCTGAAGTGACAGATGCTCCTCTTAAATATGACATTTATACATTTTATTGCGGGTGGGTGTGTTGGATATTTGGTGGCTGAGTGAGAACTCTGCTCGCTCCCGGCTCTTTGATATCTCAGGCTGATCCGGTCTTTTCCATTTCCCGGGTGAAAGGTTTGTGTGCTGGCATAAAAACAAAACAAACCAAAAAAAGCTCTCTGTCTTAGGGAGTAAATCAACCGCACAGTGTTTGCCTTCCTCATCCCTTTAAGCAAGGCACAGTCCATCAGTTACAAAAACAATCTGAGGTTATTTCACACACGAATGTGAGGGTCATTGTTGCCTCAACCGAGGGGCTTTCAAAATGAAATAGTTTGATGCTCCAACATAAAAAGAGAGCAATATTTCTCTTTGGAATTAAAGAACACCACCATACCTACCGAAATGAGTTTTAGTTTTCTGCTGAAAGTTAATTGCTTTTGGGATTTGAGACGACACCTTTTAGCTATTAAATTACCTCGGATGGAAATAGCCCCCCTCCATGTTTCAGATGATGAGCCATCTTCATCTGCGGAGTTGTGGAGCTGCATCAGAGATTCTGCAACACTCCAAGGCTTCTTCAATTGTGGGTTTGAGCTCTGTGGCAGAAGAGAGCAAAAAACAAATGCCTCTCTCATGAAGCTGGCGGTTGGTTGGAGTGGTCTTAAGACACTCCAGGGAAATGCACAAGACCTTCAAAGGGACGGCGCAACAGGAAGTGCTGGCAGAGGGCTGGCTTGAACAGCTTGCATTGAATACAACCGTACAACATTTAACAGAGTTACACATAAAACGCAAAAAAGCCCACCTGACTAAATGGAAAAGCTACCTATGTGTATCAGTACTTACAAGTCTAATAATTATTTTACAGTGATAAAGCTGTATGGAAAAGGACTCAAGTAGATGAGTAAAACAACAACTAGTATGATTTTTCTGAGAAAGTTCAAAGTAACTGAGTGTTTTTTAGAGATATTTCTATAGGTAAAACCTTAGCCACAACTATCCTAACGGGTGGATATGGAATGTCTGTGGGAGAAAAATTGGGAAGCCTGAATATTGCATGCAGACAGCCAACTCAGAATATCAAGGTCATAGAAACTCCACCCGGTCACCCAGAGAGAGCTCGGAGTAGAGCCGCTTCTCCTCCGCATCGAGAGGAGCCAGTTGAGGTGGCTTGGGCATCTGATCCGGATGCCTCCTGGACGCCTCCCTGGTGTGTTCCTCACTGGGTAGGTCCCACTGGGCGGAGGCCCTGGGGAAGACCCAGAACACGCTGGAGACACTATGTTTCTCGGCTGGTCTGGGAACGCCTCGGAGTCCCCCCAGAGGAGCTGGTGGAGGTGGCCGGGGAGAGGGAAGTCTGGGCATCTTTGCTTAGACTGCTGCCCCCGCGACCCGGTCCTGGATGAGCGGCGGAAGATGGATGGATGGATGGATAGAAACTCCAGGGAAGACCATAGAGTAAAATGTTCATGCATATTTTTTCCTATGGGTATGCTGCGGGTCATAGGAAACACTTAAGCAAAACACTTAAGGTTAATTAAGTGTGAGACACAGGAACTTCATATGCATATTTTCCTTTTTTCTACCCCCCGAAATCCTGCGCACTGTTGTTCAAGTGAAAAGTGTATGTTCTTTGCGTGCAGCTTCACTGTTAGAAATGAGGGAATTAGACAACCAGAGTATAGTTGGTGTGAGCATCCTATCATGAGAACTTAAAGAGTAACCTAACCCCAAATCTACTTTTATAAAGTTTTATGATGTTTTTCTTATTGTCAATAATAAAAAGATCCTCCTTTACTTTTACCCTCTCAGGAAAGAAAGTAGTCAAACTGGACCACAAACAGACGAAAGTTATGTTTAAAATGGCTGTCAACTAGATGCAGGTCCTGGAGTAAATGGTGAAACTCCCCGTACTGCGAGTGTCTCTGAATGATCTTTTGAACCCAGACACGGCGTTGTTTCCTGGGTCTTCTGTTGAGCTCTCCAAACCATATAAACCCAAGCTACTTGCTCAACATCATCTAATGTTTTCCATGGTGTGGCAACGAATAAAATCCAAAAAAGGTTCTCAGTTTCTCCTCCCACATGTGCCTGAACATTATGGTGTCAAGGACATTTTAGGATAAGCACTGAGAAATAAAATTGAAGTGTGGCAAAGAGGAGCGGCCAACATGAATTTGTCACACGAATTGCGTCTGGTGTGAATGCAGCTTTAAAGGCTAAAATTACATAAAACCAAGCACACTATTGCATAAAATTGCAAAAAAGGCACAGGATGAATGGCTGAAGTTTGATTCCGATCATCTTTTGATTAAGTTCAAAAGCGTTCCCAGTAGCTTTTTAATTATGATTATGCCGTCTTTTGTTGAGATTAAAAAATGTGTTTTTCTAGGAAGTAGTTTCTGCAGAGCGGCAGTGGTTCTTTCATAATTCCCCGCGTTGTGGGTGGTATTTGGTGTTTGGTAAGCCCTCTCTAATTTCACATCATATCTTTTTTTTCACTCTATTCCACTAGCTTACAGCCCCTTAAAACCCCAACCTAACATTAACGGTGGAACAAAAATGGCGAACAACATTGGAGCTATCCAGCCACACAGTTTCCTCGGATGTGGAAAAGACAAACGTACATGTATCCATCTGTCTGCAAGTGGAGGCATCAAACTGGAGTGGAGCAGGGAGCTAGTGGCCCGTCGACTGTAGCACTTATATCAGGCTTTTTACAAAGACCTTTTTTTTCAACTCTTCTTGATTCACTACAATTTGAATAAAGAAATACTCAGAATATAATTTTAAGATTTATTTTTACAATCAATTCACAAGAAAATTTTCATTGGAGTGTTTTATTTACGTTAAACTACTCAAAAGAAAATGATCAAACAGATTTGTTTGATGTTGATAAATTTCCCTGCATGGTTATTTACTGTATTATTACTCATTGCCTACAAAAAAGGATAACACAGTTTAATGACATTCATAGAACAATAAACAAGCACTATTTAGATTGATGATTGTAATATACTTTTATATTATAAATCTACTTCACGTTTGGTTTGCTTCTAAAACTGTTGGAGTTTCTGAATTGTAATAATAGATGTTCAGTTGTACATATACAGAACAGGTACGTATGTGAGGCTCATGTGAATTAAGAAAGGTTTTTTTCCGTTTAAGGGAGCACAGACGCTCTCACTCTCAGGAAGTTACTGAATTATAGATGCAGAAACAGGAAATCCCTTCCTTCACCCTTTGTCGCTCAGACTCTGACCTTGCACTAAATCAATTAGTAAGGCTGCTGGCAATCAGCAGACCTCCCCGGAGACTCCGTGAACCTTAATGCAGGAGGGCCTTTCACCTACCTGATGGGTGGCCGCCGCTCCTGTTCATACAAACAGTTACAGTCATTTTCATGCAGCGTAAATCACACAGCTGCAAAGCTGAGATGTTACTTTTGCCCTGGTGAACAGCATCCGGTTTGATCTGTACAGAGTCCTATTGTGTGCGATCAGAAGGGTTCAGTTCTGTTGGGAGACGATGCTGGGGGCACTCACTTTGTTCGTCATGATATAGGGCTTTATGAGTTACTTTTCTCAGTTTTATGACTGCTTCAGGGCTCAAAGGAGCATGCTAATGCTTTTAATAAACTGAAGACAAACACTTTCCTCATGTGTTTGCTCATATTATTGTAATAATTTGAAAACCAGCTGTTGTTTGTTTAATAAAAAACTCATGAATTTGAATATATGATAAAATATCACACAAACAGTTTAAAAAGCACACTTTGAGTTGTCACTTTATACTAAAGTACATTAAAACAAATAATGAGAACAAATTTAGTGATATGAAGAGTTAAGTTGATTTATTTGCAGGTTCTTTTTGTTGGGGATATTTAAATAAGTGTTCCCGTGTTCATTTCTAGATTTTTCCTCCAACGTTTCATGAAGCTAAATAAGCATCAGTGTGTTACAGTAGTAAAGCATGGCTATATTCAGTCTTTTATTGTTTTTTTATTGAGTTATAGTGATTTGTCTTTTAAAATGAAATGTCTGTTCTTGGTCCATATTTTGGTAAAAAAAATTCTCCCAAAAGTGCAACTTATAGTCTGAATGATACGGTATAACCAGAGGAAAGATAAGCAGCCAAAAGATGTAACCCTAACGAGTAAGATCAGATCTAAATAATAACATAGATATAAAAACTACTTGTATTAATAATGACTACAAAGTCAAACAATATCTGATGAGGAAAAATATTAAGTATACCTTAAATATTACTTCTGAATTCTTGTTTAAAACTCAGTTATACAAAACTAAAAATAATTTTCTTCTCATCAAACAAACTAAAAACTAAAATAAACAAAAAAAATACAGCGTTTTTATAGTTTTTCTGTCTGGCATTAAAGGTAAAATAATAAATAATTATTTCTTTTCCCACAGTTTATCGATCCTCTGTGTGCTCTCTCTGTCATCTATTCATCTTCACTGCAAAAATAATAAATCTCACCAAGTATTTCTGACTTAGCTTCTAGTACAAATATCTAGTTATTCTTGATATTAGACAAAACTAACTTCCTAGTAACTTCTCAGTAAGAAGCAGGAACTTGTTTTAGGACAGTAAATCTTGAATAACGCCAATTCAGAACATGCTAAAAATGCCTTCTTGAGCTTTTTGTATACGATGTTCACACTGGAAAAGCAGGGAGGGATATGTTGATCATTTCTTTAGTGACCAACATATTCTCACTCCCAACCAATCACATATTGACGTTTGGATGTCCCCAACTTGTCGATTTTTGGACTGGATGGCTGTTCGTAAAATCAGGGATCCACAACCCTCGGTAGGACCCAAACCGGTTCCAGATGTGGGACAGGACGTAAACAGGGTCCAGATGAGAAGGTTAGGGTCCCAGTGTGCCCTGCGTCCCAGTTCTAGATCGTTTTCGGTTACCGTCCCAGAGGTTGGGGACCCTTGATTTAATGGGAACAGCCAGCACAACAAAAAACAATGAGTTAGGGACACCCAAAGCATACGTTTTTGACGGGGAGGGGTCCTTAACCAAATGTCAATTTGTGATGAGTTGAGAGTGAGTATGTGTTGTACCTGCACATGTCCTGCAGAGGTAAAATGTAAAAGCGGTACAAATCTTGTGAGTCTTGAGCATATATGAAAGGTTTGGTGTCATAACACAAAACCTTGATCACTAGTTTATCCTTCATGATCATTTTTCAAACAATTGGCACTTGTGTAAATGAAAAGGGATGCCATCAATACGTCTCTACCTAATCCGAGTCCCGAATTGGTTAAAGTTAGATCTGGTTAAACTTTCACTGAACGTTCAATGGCTGTGCCTTTTGTATGTATAGCCCAAATAAGGTTGTAGAAACTTGCATAGCTACATGAACTCGAGAGTTTTAAATGCAGGCATTCACGTGCATTTTCAAAGATCAATGGTGTCCAAAGTCAGTCCTCGAGGGCCAGTGTCCTTCATGTTTTCCAACCAACCAGCCATTGAAGCTCCTTATTGGCTAAACACACCTGATCCAGGTAATCAGCAGCAGATAAGGCAGAGCCGGCCCTCGAGGACTGACTTTGAACACTCCTGTCACAGACTCTTCAATGAATGTGGTTGCTTGAATGGATGTTGCAAAGACAAATTTTGGCATTTTTTCCACCCATAACAAGAGAAAAGCATCTTATATTTTTTAAATTTGTTTTTTAAGTGTATATGTAATTGTTGCAGCCACCGATGTTTCTCTCTCTGATCTTTTAGCAGATGTTCCAGTGTTTTGGTGTCTGTGCTTGTTTGACTCTCTTGTCCTCTTATAGCCCAATCAGTTGCAGCAGATGGTTGGACAGACTTTAAGTCTGTTACTTGTTGAATCTCATACTCACTAAATTACATCTTGGTGAGTAATTTAAGGGAATTATTAGCTAACTGCACACATTAGTTCTGCTGATTTTCCGTCAGCTTCTCTGCAAATCCCCGACGCTGGAATCTAGACTTCATTTCTGTTCGGGGAACCTGACACTTTCTGGAGTTTCCAGTTGTTCCGCGTTTATCAGCAGGATCAATGCAGCATTTGTGTGTTTCTCCACACCAGCGCGTGTAATCCTTATCCATCCGAGCGGGTCCTGAATCTTTCCATTCTCTCTCCCTCCCCGGGAGACATGGGGGGCACATTTCCTGTCGATCTGAATCACTCCGCGCACCACAGTATCTCCTCAATGTATAGCAGGATGTTGGTATTAGAAAGCTTTTGCACATATGGCCATGAATAACAATGAGCGCAGGCATATCTGAGAGTCTTTACATGATACAAATAAACAAAACAAAAAACAAAATACCTGCTGGTGTCAAATCAAGTCATCAAATAAAACTCGGATCAGAAAAAAGTGAGGCAGTTTTATGGGATAAGTGAGGCTGCATCAGTTTTCTTTAGGGAAATTGATGCTGTTTTGCAAAGATTTTTCATTACAAGTCCAGATCGGATTCAGAAAATTGCTTGGTATCATTCTACTATTCTACCACTGAAACGGATAAATAAAGTTTGACCCAAATCTTTTTTCTCAAATTAAAGAGCTGAAAACTGAATATATCACTTTTTTTAAACTGGTGGCAGATGTAGAATAAAACTTTGTCCAAGTTTGTGTTTTCATTAAAAAATGGCAGCAATTTTCTCAAGTAACATTTATTTTGACCCTACAGGCCTCAACCTCCTATCATTTCTCAACAAGATAATGAGCATAATTAGAACCTAAGATAATGGAATTATCCAATTAACGTAATCAACTTTGATTGTAGATCCACTTTATCAACACTTCTATCAAGCATCACTTTTTATCACTTTATGGAGGTAAAAAAAATGTCCATCTACTAAAAGCTTAGAAGAAGAACTACTCTATCACATTTGTTTCTATAATATAATCAATTAACCGTGTTTACAGGTTTAGGAGTTAAATAATAGAATAGTGACATGTTGTGCCTTAATTTTCTTTTTTGTTTTTCAAAATTTGACAGTGCAGGTTATAAACCAAAGCTCTTTATTTATTATTCTGGCTATAAGGTTGTCATTATGAGAGGTAACTGTGGACTGTGGGTTTTTTTACGAGTTACAAACAAGTTTGGGAGTTAGCGTAGTCACAGAAATGTTTGTTTTAAAGGTATAAAGGTGCATTCACACCGAACGTGTTGCAAACAAAGTTGGGAGTTACTGTTATTGTGAATATGCTAACATGGAGCATGTTACAAACAGGTTCAAGAATTACTTTGAACACATTTTATCAAGTCTGACTGGCAGACTTACACTGACTCTTTTGTCTCACTCAATGTACCTTATAGTTCGGTTCAACTTATGGTGACACGTTGAAAAAAAAGACCATTCATTGACAGGACAGTGTGTCTCATTTTGCGTGCAGAAAATCCCGTATTAGAAAAATATTTGGCTAAGCTGGAATAAAAAAAAGTAAAAAAGAAAAAAAATATATGTATTTTTTTTCAAGTAAGGGTTACTAAATAAGCACTTATTTAATTTAGATAAGTTAAGTTTATACATGTATGTCTGATGTGCACCTCGAAAATAAACTGTGTAAAGATTTTAATACATCCCTGCTGACTTGAATAGGTCCTCCAGATTACACATATTTTAAATACTAAGCTAAACTTTGGTAAAAAATCTGATCCTTTCATAGTTTAGAGTGTATATTATCTTATGCTGTCCAGAGCTGCACTGGGATGAACCGGTCAGGCGCAAAGCATCTTTTATTTTGAAAGGGAATGATACAACCTTCTGTCAAACGTAAAAAATAATTTCACATTTTGAAAAAATGCTAGTTTCTTTTTATATTTCTGCTTTATTCATGCCACAAAAGAAGCATAATTCATAATTTTCATTAAAAAATACATTGTAATAAGTATCAAAATAAGACTTGAAATCAAGCTCAAATGACTCTTTTACTGTAAAGGTTACAGACCCCTATAATAACTGGTATTTTGTAAAAATGATAACAAAGGTGATTCCACTTTTTGAGAAACTTTAATAGCAGCATCATCGTAACATTAAAAACAGTCGTTTGCTGAATATTCTGCATTATAATTCAAGTCTGTAGGAACAACTGTTGCAGTAAATTCATATTTGGAGTAAAGACTCCTGTTTTTTATCAGCTAAATGCAACTTTCTTTTATTTTGAAGTCAAAGGCTCTTATTCTGTTTCCTCCTTGACACATTTCTGCCAAAATAAACGTTCCAAGTATGTTTGTTTTTGTTAACTTTGCTAGCTTTGGAGTTTCAATTTAGTGGATGGCGCAGCCACTACTTTAAGAAAGTAGCAGATGTGTTTTCAGTACATGACTGAATGACTCCACATGCATCAAGGATGAATCAGATGTGGTGGAGGGAATTCAGTAGTTATCCAAAATAAAACTTCCTTTAGAATCAGTTTTTTTTCTCAGATTTTTCTCTACCGATTTTCCGGATGTGGGGGACCATTGGAATACAGGAGCTAATCCCTTATGAATGTTTAAGAGTCAGGAAAGTTTGAGAAAGTTTGTGAAAAAAAAAAGTTACTGGTAGTGACAGTTGTCAATCTGAATCTGAAACTCCAAATTACATCCATTTACTTTACTCCCTTTGGGGTGACAAGGATGCTAAAGCCTACCCAGCTACTAGAGGGCAAAGGTGAGGTACGCCCTGGACAGTTTGCCAGTCTGTTGTATGGCCACACAGACACACAGCTACTCACATTCAAAGTAGGCAGTCTTCGAGTCATCAATCAAGCATGTTTTTGGACTTTGGGAGGAAGCAGGAGTCTACGGGGAAAATCCAAAACCCAAACACATGAATGAGGAGAACATGGAAACAGAAAGGTCCCAGCTGGGATTTGAACCATCTTGCTGTGAGTGCCAACCACTACACACACCATATTGTGGCCCCCTTCAGTTTACAAATGTCTGAAATCAAACTGCATTTTTAAAGACCCAGAAGGGTTTTACTAAAGAATCCGTGCATATTTCCACAGAGAGGAGCCTTTGAATATTGCAGTTGAACAAAGAACAAATCATTACTTCCTTGTTTTCATCAATAAATCATAAAACAGAATTTGTTTTAGATATGTAGCTCATGTCTCTGTGAGACAAACTAAATAAATATTTATAGGACAAAGTAAGAGACAAATATTTTTATAAACAGGACAAAAAGCACAGCAAGTTATATCACAGAGGTTTCCAGATTTTGCATGACATGAAATCACCTCTGTTCCACATGTGGGGACCTGGAGCTGGAGCCATTATTTATTAAAGGGGGGAGGGGATGACACCTACAGCAGATTGCCTTATTATTTATAATGCTTTCTGCAAGTTATGTGAGCAGTTTTACAATGGAAGCTTGAAAAGCGCTGCTGTGGGGGAGTTTTACTAAAATGTTGACATGCCGTGTGGCATTCACTGACTTATTATTTATTGAAGTTACTAATTTACCTAAAGTCTGTAAATGTAGAAAGTTTTGCCTTTAGGAATAAAGTGTTACAGAAATAAATGCATGTAATTAAAAATCTAATTGTCTATGAATTAGGAAAAAAGCAACGTTAAAAAGTGAATTTCAGTGCCGGTTCTGGTGAATTGTCTCAAACGGCTACAGCTCTTGGCTCAGATGTGGACTGCAAGATTGAATTGTTTGAAAAAAGATAACACAACTTAAAGCAAGTTGTTTATTGCAGCTTGATTTTATCCAGTGACACCTGGACTGACCTTCAGCTCACTCTGATCACATTTATGATCAAAATGATTAACAAGAAATGATCTGTATTTTCCGCACTATAAGTTGCTCTGAAGCAGGGGTCTGAGGCCACATGTGGGTCTTTTACCTCTCCATAGTGGCTCTTTGGTTGATGAAAAACTGAATGATAAGAGGTCCTAACTTTTAAAAATAACTCAGGTAATATTGATTTAATTTGAGATTATTTAGGTTAAAGGTTGAGGTGCTTGTAGACAACTCAAAGGTCCTATGTGCGCTACTGTTACTTTACTATTTGTACAGATTTTAAATACTAATATAACTAGCAACATTTTTCTCTGATTGTTCTTTGTGTGTTTAAAGCCCATATTTTATGCTGCACAACAATGTTTAATGACTTTACAGAAGAAGCAAAGAAAAAAATAAAATTGTATTGAATCATGAAGTAATGCCAGGTTCCCAGCAGTAGAAAATAGGGAAAGGGATGACAGCCCATCTAAGTAGACCTAGGAAACAATGGGAGAAAATGCCATTGGGTGGGACGATCTAATGTGGAACAGGAAGTCTTATTTTGAAAGGAAGTCATGTGACCTTATGTCAAATGTAACAAAAAAAAAAAAAAAGATCAGGTATTTTTTTGTAAATTCCTGTTTTCATTCATACACAAAATAAATATATTTTATACCAAAAGTAACTATTTTTTTCAAAATGGTGAAACTCCTACTTGGTTTTGATCAGTGAGAAACAGGCCCAAACGGCTCTTTTTGTATAAAAGGTTGCCAAGCCCTGCTCTAGAGTAATAGTCGCATAGTAGTTGCTTTATTACAAGATGCAGTATCAGATGTGATAGTAAAAGTATATCTAGGATCAATTTAATACTTTGGTGATTCAACAGATCAACATTGTGACTGTGAAGAAAAAAATGTTATTCTCTGTACAGTGAACATATTGTCATATTCTAATAAGCACTGTAAGACACGTCAGCGAATACAAAGTATTTATTCATGAAGAGACAAAAACACAAATCTTTCTGAAAATAAGCTCAAGCGCAGTCGCATCAAATGATTCCAAATTGTAGAAATAAAAAGACTCCAGCAGAGAAAAGTACAATTCACACATTTTGGATCTGAAAAAGGTTTTTATAAAAACGGAGGATAGAGCAATTTAGACAATATAATTGAATGAATAAATGAATTCTTAGGTTTTGGATGAACCTATTCAGAGAAATAGTTTTTTCCATCTTCTTTTGGAGGAAATGGACTTGAATTACTGCGAACTAAAATGAAAGCACTAAATTAAATTACATTTAAGCGAGAGCTAATACTGTCTATCCAATTTACACCAACTGCAAAATGTTTTGAAGTTTCAAACAGTTTTGATGCAGCATTCAGGTTTCTTTTATAAAATTGCAATTAGAAATCTTATCTAAATGGGATATTTAAAAAAAGAGGAAATGACAGTCAGAAATGATTTTGAATTCCTTTTTATTCTTATTTGAGACATGAAAATATCAGCGACTACACAACATTTTGTTAGATTTTTGATCACATTGTCTGATTGAGGGCTACAACATGTCATTATCTGCAGTAAACACATTTGCAAACTACTGTAAGAGTTGTTTAGAGCTACAGTTTATAAGCTAAAATTCAGTCAAATAAGACTTTGCTTAGCAAATGCAACATTATTTGCCAAATGTTATTTTGAGGCCCTTGTGACTGGAGAACCATCCACAGGGTGCACTATACCTTTGCTCAACAGTGGCTGGGATAGGCTCCAGCAACCCCATGACCCTAAAGAAGATTAAGGGGTTTTCACAATGGATGGATGTCATTTTGAGGAATTGTCATCGATTAGACAAACTTTTTGACTCATGGACCACAAAAGGTTGTATAATTTGTCACCAGGGCAAGACCTGGAACAGATGTGAGGTATGTTTAGGTAATCCACCACATAAGAAAGAGAAATAACAAGGAATCTGACAAAAACAAATTTTCATTTTAATTGGAAATGAATATATATATACTACATAACTTAAAGAAAAACTGCATTCATGAGGTGTTGAAAGGATCAGAAAAATGATATTCCGACTCAGAAAACACATATGAACATTATAAAAACAACACATGTCCACACACTACATAAATGCAGAATGAATGGGCCAGAATAAATAGTTTAACTGGCCGAATATGACTCCCGGCCCGTGGTTTCCCCACCCCCGGTTTGGACTGTTTATAGCATTTTACTGTGTGTTTTCTTTCAGGCTTCACTGTAAAAGTAAATGTTGACTGCTGAGCAATAAACAAAAAGTAAAAATAATAATAATATTAATTTACCACTAAAAGGGTACATTCTGATTCCCTTTCATAAATAAATGCACTACAAAGTTGACAATGTGTGAAATCTGAAATGTGTTTTTGAGACCAGTGAAGACAGAAAAAAGAAAAAAAAAATTCATCCAACAGTTAGGCTCAAGCAACTGTTTGAGTATAAAGTTGATCAGGCTAGTAGGAATTTAATTTAAGCTCTTATGGGTCTGAAGTGATTTCAAAGGTCCTTACATGAGAAAAACAGGGAACATGAAGAGAAAACCCAAAAGAAACGTCTACATCCAGTGCTGTACCAGAGCCAGGACTGACAGTAGGGCAAAGCTTTTCAAAACCCACGAAATATTCCATGTGACACATCCATCTACATGTACGGAGCAATCAGTACTAGCCTTGATTTTAGTGAAAACATCTCTCCAGAGCTTGACTTATGTGGGCGAGCCCCTCCTCTTTAGCCCCCACATCTATAATTCATTAGGTAATAGGATACACTCCTCACAACACAGAGTTTTCATACAACACAGTGTGGTGTAATATTCATGACAACCTCAGGCCAGGATAACCAGTGCATGACACTTGGAGGAGACCTAAGGGGAGGACGTGGCATGACTTGAAGGACAGAGTCTCCTCACTAAGGAGCTGAAAGGTGAAATCAGCTCTATAAAATGCAGGAGCTACCTACCACACACTCAACAGCATTCATGTTGTAGGACAGAGAGAACGCTCCATTACATAAGAGGAGCACACACTTCTTACTATGCAGCGATGATGTGAATTGAAATGAGATTTGACACGTTACCTGGATCAGGAACAGTCTGTGTGGGTTTCCCAGCGTGAACCTGTCTGCACAGGAAAGCAGCTCATTTGTTAAAAAAAATTCTGAACGAAAGCTGGACTCGTGCAAGAAACATAATATTTTTCCAAAAGCGGTTCATCACTCTGCAGCCCATTAGAACCAAACACAAAGGAAATGACTTTTGAGGTGACATGACAGGGACTGTGACTAAAAATGAAAATACCCACAAAAAACATGAAATGATACAAAATAAATGTTTCTTCCAATTGCCGGTCTTTGACATACCAGTGAGTTTCTTCAAGAAACAAGACGCAAAGTGATGTCAAACATTGTTGCTTCTGTTTATTTTATGAACAACATGCAGAACACGGTTGGCCACACCTTTGACCTTTTTCCTCACCAGATTTTTCCCTTCCAATTTTGCTAATTGCATTTTTTTCCCCCAACCGACCTTGACAGATGACCTGTGTAGCTCCCTGTGGTAATGTAGTGCTCGGGTCAGGCTGGTGTTAAAGCACAGCTCATGACCTACAATGAGTCCCATCTTTCACGGCACTCAGACAGTAAATTCTTAGGTCTGCTTATTGACTGGAAGTTGTCAAAGGTTTGAAGACCCACTCTGATGAAAACTGTGCTTTTAATATTTTTTGTAGCATTTTTCTGATGAAGACATACAGTATATCAAGACAATTAAGCTTAAAATTATGGGTAACCTCACTTAGTCGTGGTCAGGTGACTACATTATCAAAGGACCCATGAGGAGGATGTGGTCACCATGACTCCCACCTGCCCCAACATTCAGCTACTCACTGGCTGCCTTCCTGGAGAGGTGGTCCCAACCCAGAATGCACCTCAAATGCCGAGATTTATCCTTGATATTGCAGCTCTCGCTAGGGAAGAGAGTCATAATCAGTGACTCTGAAAGATTTTTCTCACGTCTTCAATATTTCTAGGTATTTTTACCCCAGCTTCACCATTTTCGAGATGTGTTACCGATCCCACCCGACTATCGGTCCATCAGAGGGACACGTGACTGTCAGAAAAAGATTGTCAATTCCACTCTTTTGACCAATCAATAGAAGAAAATGGGCTATGAAGAGATAATGTGTTCTCATCTTTTCCAGCATGCTCTTGAGGAGCAGCATACTCCATCTCTGGTATTGGAAAAAAGCACCAAAGTTTGGAGAGGAAACTGTTAGCAATTCATTTCGTAGCCATTACTTTTAAACGCAAGTTTCAAGCTTTTCTTTTAATAAGGCATTTAAGGGAGAAAACTCAATTTCTTTACAAGTAATGGAAATCTAAACAGGAATAGACAACCTCTTTAGCTGATTTAATATGATCTCGTGCTGTTCTAGTCTATATAGAGTTTTCATGTTCTCCATCTTCATATGCAGGTATTCTACGAGAACCCTAACTTCCACCTACAATCCAGGCCAAAAAGTCTCTGCTGCAAGCGGACCCATTTAAAATAATGTATTTAATATATAATGTTTATTGTAGAAACACTTCAAATGTCAGAGACCATATATAAATAAAAAAGCCAGGATATCATTTTCTCATGTTTCTATAATGTTGCAGAAAATAAATACCAAATGTCACCTCAATGTAACCCTGGTTGTCAATGATAGATATCAAAAATGTCCTACAGGTTTTGACCAAGTTTGCATGCTAGCTTCTGTTTTGGTCCATTCCTCCATGCAGATCTTCTCAAGAGCTTTGATGCTTTGGGGTTGCTGCTGGTACACACATACTTTCAACTCCCTCTACATTCTCTGTTGGTTAGAGGTCCAGAGACTGGTTAGGCCACTCCAGAACCTCGAAATTCTTTTAATGTAGCTGAGCTTTCATTATCATTATGTCAGAGGAGGCTGATGCAGGGGTTAATTGAGTACACCTGTGGGGAGGGGTGGTAACTGTTTTGGGAGGGTTTTTATTTGTGTCCATAGGCGGGCGGAAAAGAGGGGGCAGCAAGGGGGGGAGAAAAAGCGGGCAGGGGGAAGGAGATGGAGAGACATTCAGACGCCACAAGGTGGAGTAAATTGGAGCGGGGCGGGGAAGACGCTGTCGCTGCCAAACGTACAGTGATCACCTGTCGACGCACCGCTTGGAGGGCCACCTGCCGTCGAGACATGCACGGAGAAAGAGGACCGCCTGCCGGGGCCACAGGTACGGAGGAAGAGGGCCACCTGTCAGGGCTACATGCACGGAGGAAGAGGGCCGCCTGCTGATGCTACACGCACGGAGGACCGCCTGTCTCAGTTCTCCAGTACGCACCCCTTCTTACGCCTTCCCCCATTCCGTTTCATCAGAGAAGTAGTGGGACATCGGCATCACCTCTCAAAGCTAAGTTGACCCCACCAGCAGTATTGTGTTTTTGGACTATATTTTCTTTGAGAGTTTTGTGTGATTTAGTTTTATTTTGGGGCTTGGCACACGTATTTTTTTTTGCATGTTTTAGTTGTGTGGACATCTTCTTTGCTGGTGGGGGACAAGGTGAAGAGAGGGAGTCCTATGACCAAGAAGAGTGGGGTGAACGTCGTGCTTTTGTCTTGAAAAAAAAAATGACTTCTCCTTTTTTTTTTTTTT
>NC_050521.1:7172496-7189654 GCF_002922805.2 Oryzias melastigma | reverse complement strand
TTACGGATTTTATCGTATTTATTTCATCCTTGCTGTTTGTAAAGTCAAGGGTTCTCATCCCTTGGGACACACTACCAGATATGGACTAGTCCTCCAGAGGCGTTCAATACCGGTACCCAAACTTGTTACCCTAAAACGGCACCAGACGCGGCACAGGACACTGTACCAGACGTACCAGA
This sequence comes from Oryzias melastigma, assembly GCF_002922805.2. Lineage (NCBI taxonomy): Eukaryota > Metazoa > Chordata > Actinopteri > Beloniformes > Adrianichthyidae > Oryzias > Oryzias melastigma. The sequence continues at coordinate 7,189,475 of NC_050521.1, read as the reverse complement.
TGCAGTACCGAATGCGGTACCATAAGAGGTACTGGGCCCAGACGCAAACCGATACTGGTGAAAGGTACTGGGTTAGGTTGGCTTTACGTCCTGATACTGGACCTGTTACGATTTGTGGCCCAGAGGTTGGGGACCTGTGATTTAATGGAACAGCCAGCACGTCAAAAAATGACGAGTAGGGGACACCCGAAACGTCAAAAACTGACACGTAGTGGTCCTTAACCAAACCTCAATACGTGACGAGTTGGGAGTGAGTATGTGTTGTTCTCACAGTTGAGCTTAATCAATTATTAACATAATGCAACATTCTTATTGAGCATGTGTGCTATTACGATGTTCACATTGGACCCTTGCTACCTGATGCTAGCGCATGTACCAACATTTAGAAGAGGTTTGGGTGCAAAATGTTGAAGCTGTATAAATCCTGCAAATCTTGCTCCAAGCTTGTTTTTTACAGCTATATTCTGACATATGAAAGACTTGGTTGGTGGGGCACAAACTGGAAATATTATCTTCTCCTCCATTATCAATTTTTAAACGGTTGGCACCTTCATGATTTGAAAAGGACACCATTCATATGTCGCTACCAAATCTGAATCAAAGACTGGTCAATTGGTTTATATTTCAACACTTGTTTAATCATCACACATATAGTATGAAGAACTTGAAAACAGACTTACAAAGTTGCGTAGGGACGTGTGAATGAGGAAGTCTGAAATGCTCATTTACGTAAATTTGCATAGACTTTTCATTTGAAGCATTTGCTTGGATGTGCATTTCTCAGCCCTGTGTGAACGTAGCATCACAGATCACATTTGTCTCTAAATAAGCAGAAATCAATGTCAGCAATGAAGCTCTTTCATACATATCTCTTTGCCAGTCTGTGCATCTTTCCAGGCAAAGGTGGACTATACCCCCTAACATAGGGAGTATAGTCCAATAGGGCGACAGTGGCCAATGATCGAAGGATAGGCGGTTCGATTCCGGCTCCCGCCAGCCAAAATGTTGTTGTGTCCTTGGGCAAGGCACTTAGCCCTACTTGCCTCCAGTGTGGCTCCACTGGCGTATGAATGTTCCGTGATGGTCAGAGGGGCCGTAGGCACGTACTGGCAGCCACGCCTCTGTCAGCCTGCCCCAGGGCAGCTGTGGCTACAGTAGTAGCTTACCATCACCAAGTATGAATGAGGTGTGAATGAATAATGGATACACAATGTAAGCGCTTTGAGTGTCCTAAAAAGCGCAGATAAATCTAATCCATTATTATTATAACAGTCCACCAATGAAATTGGAAAAGTTTTTTGGGACATTAACCAATCAAAATATAATGGCGTGAGGACTTAAATAAGTCCACTTGCCATGACTCTTCAAAGACAGCACCACCTGGATGAATGAGACCCTTCAGCGACATAATGGAGTGAGGCATCACCTGAAACAGATTTATCCAGGTAAGTATTGAAACAGGACCAATTTACATTATATTTGATTTGAATTAACAGAGAAACAAATCCAGTTATAAAGGTTATAAACCAGCTGCAGTGAAAATTGCATTTTTGGTGGCCACAACTCAGATAGGAATTTCAAATGAACTCCTGCTGCATTGCAGAAACTATTTCCCAGAATATTACAAAATGTTTTTTTTAAGTTTGGGTAAAAACTGCAAAATCATCATTAAAATACCACTAGGAATGTTTTGGAGTTAAACTGTAGTGAAAGGATTAACAGGATGTACTTCATCTTTTTTTATGGTTTTTAATGGTTATTTTAAAACAGAAATTATGTTAAAAAGTATAACTTTCTCTTTTTGTTCATCGCCACATTGTTGAGAAATTTCTGAGGTTGTATATCAACCATTCATGCCAGAGGTAACCTGCGTCAAAGGTCCGACACAAAGATCAATTCCTGGAAGTAGAGCTGCTCTTAACTGCTTTCATTGCTTCAGTTCCACCACTCAATCCTTCATTTTAAGGCCAAGTAGGTAAGTGAGGGGGTCCAGCTTAAGGGTAGAACTCAGATTAAGCCCAAGAAACACTATTCAACCTGTAATTAATAATAATCAAACATCTGTGGACCAAAAGGGGATTTCGCAATACCTTAGAGGCGGTTCATGCCGGAGATTATGGAGACGGAGAACATGAAAACTTCAGGAAAGGTTGGGTTTATAAGTGGATGAATGATACGAACTACCTCACCAATGTGCTGATTTATTGTGTGACAAAGTCAGTGATTTCCACTTTTCATCAACTTGAACCAACTTTAACTCCAAGGAGTTATTCTAATGTGAACAATAATAAATCTCCTGTTGTGACATTTTCTCCTTAAGCCAATGTAAGCAGTATGCTTAGGGAGAAAAAATATCTGGCCAGTTGCTGGAGCAATCAGCTGTCCGTCCATTCAGCAATCATCCATTCTTCACACCCTCTCTGAGAAGGAGCGTAGAGTTCAAAGGGACATTTGATACCTCTTTTTCCCTTTGAGAATTCAACTGCAGGGACCCGCACTGGAAAGCATGCAGCCTTTGAGCTAACCCTGACACAACTTTCACTGCCAAGTAACATATTGTCCGGGTTTGGGTTCATAACCTCAGCGCTGTGCAGGCCTGTGAAACTGGTTTAAACTTGAAAAACATGAGTATGTTACTCATTGTGATTGTGTTGGATTGTATTTTATTGATTCAGGACCATTGATATCACAACTTCCTGTGATTTTATTCAGTCCAGTTGTGTTTTGAATCCAGTGAGGACAGAAAACCATGAAACTTTGTCAGGCTCTCTAGACTAGAGTAGAATACAATAGAATAAAATAGAATTTAATATGTTTGTACATTGAAATAAAAAAAAATCAACATCATGGTGCAACAATTGTGTTTATTTATATTTAGAGTCACTTAGTATATTAAAAAATAAGCGGAATAAATGAGAAAATGTATATATATATATATATACCGTATTTTCCGGACTATAAGTCGCGGTTTTTTTCATAGATTGAATGTCCCTGCGACTTATACTCCAGTGCGACTTATATACGAATTTTTAATGATGAGATATGGACCGTAAGTCTAGAGTGCCCTCTTATGGTGATCTATGCAATTACTTTATTTACTTTAGTTATTCAGACGTGACACAGAGGACGAAGAATTTAAGGGATTTAGTGATATGGAGTGAGATTGCGTGGAATTAATTACAGTAAAGATACAAAGTTGATGAGTTCTTGAGGCTATAGTTAAATAAAACTGTTATGTTATATAAATGCTACACCTTTTCGTTTTTTTCATGATGCTAATATGTGAATATGTGTTGACACATATTCAGCCTGTTTTCTTTTCACTTATGAATGTTATAACTTACCTTCCAGGATGATATAATATCGTTTTTTTCAACTAGTTTGTAAAATAAATTACTTGAAAAAAATGCGACTTATACTCCAGTGCGACTTATGTATGGTTTTTTCTTCTTCATTATGCATTTTTTGGCCCCTGCGACTTATACTCCGGTGCGACTTATAGTCCGAAAAATACGGTATATATACTTGGCCTGTCCTGACTCTGCTTGTCCTCTATTGCCTTCCTGAAGGTAACAGTTTTAACAGATTGTATCTGGGGTGTGATGTACGTCTCTGAGGATGCTTTAGGCTTTCTTAACACAGTGTGACATGTTTAGATCTTCCAGTGTTGGGAGAGAGCAGCCGGTGATCTTCTGTGTTCATGACCCTCTGGAACACTTTCCTCTGAGCCACTGTGCCACTGGAGACCCAGCAGTAGATTATCTCTATAGGCACAGGTCATAGAACTCCACCATCTCTTAAAGATTTCAGATAAGTTTGACTTTTTCTTTTCTTTTTTTCTCCTCTTTAATAATTTTATGATTGCTTTCATTTTTTTTTTTTTTTTTTTTTACAACTTGCACTGTCTTAAGAACTGCATTTATTCTGGAATACTTAACAAACTGTTGGCCCACATAGGCCTTGTCAGATGGGATTACCAACAAATGACAGCTGAAATTTGGATCCAGGGGGAAGAGTTGACAGTCCAGATATTTAAGTTTACTCTGGTCAAGTTTTGTTAGGTTCTGTTTTACCACCACTCATCACCATCTTTGTATTATTTGTGATCTTCTCATCACTATTAATACAGAACTAACGTGTGGATGCAGGGAAACAAGACGAGTGTTGGTACAGAATCCAGAGCTACATATTTGTTAACAGAATGTACAGATTTTTTTTCTTGTTTTCATGAATTAAAGAAGAGAAGGATTCTGTGTTTTTTGTTGATTTGAATTTTTTTAACAACACAAAGTGGACAACCAGTTTAGGTTATTCATTCATGAATTCAAATGTATTATTGCTCTGTTATACATATATTACAGGTTTGGTTCCTTTCTTGCCTGTACTTGTACTTTGAACTTATACCAAACCCCACATTGCTCATAGGTTGACACTGTGTTAAGCTATGTTCACACCAGTAACAGGAATGCGCACTTAAGTGACCATTTCCAATGAAAAGTCTATGTCAGCATGCAAATGGGTTCATGGATGACTATGGTCCTTCAGTATCTCTGGTGCAGCATGACTTGCTGTAGGTGGTCTCCAGGTCAGGGAGCTCGGTGTGTGGATGGTTTTCTCGGCTGTTTGCACCAGCCTGTTTTGTGCTGTTTCCAAACCAGGCTGTAATCCTTCCTGTCAGGATGCTTTCACTGATTCAGGTATAAAAGGTCTTTAGCACCTCTGAGTGCAATCTAACACCCTTCAGGCGTCTGAGGTGGGGAAGATGCTGCTGAGCCTTCTTCATACCATGAGAGACCTGGTATGATGTGAACACATGAGTTTTTGAAACTGTCCTCTCTCTCCACTGGCGTCCTGTTGGTTGTGAGGGGTTGGTGATTCCTCACATGCTTTGTGCTAAAGTCAACAATCAACTCACTGGTTTTGCAGACATTGAGGAGGAGATTGCTGACCTGGCACCATACTTCCAGTTTTAAATCTCCTCCAGGTATGCCAACTCGTCATTGTTGGAGATCAAATCCTCCACCACAGTATTGTATGCAAACTTCACAATTCTGATTGGATTCGGCCACACAGTCAAAGGTGTAGAGTGAGTACAGCAGGGGGCTCAGAACACAACCTTGGGGGGTTCCAATGCGTAGGGTGAAAGATTGTAAAACATGGACACCCACCCATAAATTAAGTATTACCATTGACATGAATAGAGATGGACAAAAAAAGGCCTTTACCTCAATTCAGTTACCATTTTCAGACATCGCAAGATTTTGCCATTTTTGGACCAGACGACGTTAGCAAGCGGTGATTGGTTTGAGAATCTGTCAATCAAACGCTTTGAACGTTTAAGGTGGGGCCAGCGGGCACCACATGCTCTTATTGAGACATCTGATTGGCCCGTTTATAACTTGAATAACTTGCAATAAAGAAAATATATCATGAAAAAAAATTAGGTTTAGCAAGAGAATGTTAAGAAGTGACACCAGAGCAAGAAAGGTTATTTTGACTAACAGTAATAGCTGTTAATTTTTCAATAGAAGTCTGTGGGATTTTGGCTTTCTAAGACCAGCGGTTACTTCCTGTTTGGAACGACAGGGGGGGTGGATGATCAGTCCAGTTCTCTCTGTGTGCTGTCCATGAGTACTACACACACTGACATACAAAGTTACACAAACAGCATCTATTTTGTCTCTGCAAATGTATGATTCCAAAGTGTTTTTTCACAAACAGAATCCAAATATTGTATGGACTGATTATTCATTCATTCATTCATTCATTCATCTTCTTGGCCGCTTCTTCCCTTTCGGGGTCGCGGGGGTGCCGGAGCCTATCCCGGCTACTGATGGGCGAAGGCGGGGTACACCCTGGACAGGTCGCCAGTCCGTCGCAGGGCATGGACTGATTAATTTTTGTAAACTTAAAATAAAGTAGATCCATGTGGGGGTTGTTGGGTCAGACAAAGTTTTGTTTAAAAGCTTTTAAAAGGACACTTTGAAAGGATGTCCTCAAGTACTTGAAACAAATGTACACACGTTACCATTTTCCCATGACACTGACTGATGCCGTCCATTACAACAAGCTCCAAACGTTCTTGCCCCATGGAGAATTATATTTACATTCACGTTTAGCAGATTCTTCCCCAAGGACACAATGAATCAAGCATGAGGATTTGAACCCCAACTAATTGGCAGACAGTTGCTTAACCCAGTGAGCTGCAGCCATGCCAAATAAGGGGAGCTGTTTAAGGAAAACCCCCCAAAAATGATGTAAATCAGCTCCATCTTGAGAGGATGCAGGACATCTGGAGGGGATGCCACCTGCAAGCTTCCCTGATGAGATGTTCCCGGTCAAATCAGGAGGAGGCTCAGTGGAAAAGCTCTGACACATTGGAGAAATTATATCTCTGAGCTGGTTTGGGGGCACCTGGGTGTCGTCCCGGAAGACGTGGAGGGAGGTGGAGAGAGTGAAGTCTGGAAGTCTTTGCTTAGATTCCTGCTCCCTGGACTCCAGGCCCTGATAAGCGGAAGTTAATGGATTGGGTGATGAATGCTTGGCTGCACAGCTAATCAACAAAGTTTGTAAGTTTCACTCTTTTTTTCCCAGAATGCTTTAGCTACAACCTTCTTGCGAACAATGCCAACCAGGCAACGTAATATAAATCTAACGTTTATGGTGCTGATTTTTGGATCTCAGCTGGAGCAGGATGAGTTTCCTTCTGGTTCCTATTATCTCCCCTGCTTCCTACAAACATCTGCTCACAGACACGTGCCCTGAACTCCATAAATCCTCCCCCCAATCCAGAGAAAAGGATCGAACTTTGGTGTGTGCTCACACTCACTAAAACCCTGGAGATGAGTTAAAACACCATGCTGTTGATCCAGGTGCCATCTGATTATTTTGGCCACTGGGAGTGTCAGAAGATCAGTGACGGATGATCCCGGATAACCTCCAGGAAGCCCGCCGCAGAGATAGATGGCCTCTGCTCCAAACAGGAGGAATCTGTTGCAGACGGTAACCTGATCCTTCTGCTCCATGCAGACAGGTTAGTTGCATTTACATTTAAAAGTATCCCCACTTTCCTCTCTGCATGAGAGCTTTCAAGTGCATTTGTGCACATTTGAGCTAGCCTGGTAGAAATTAGTTTTAAGGCTCGATAAGGCATCCTCGGGGCAGGAACATTACCTTGATCCTCACCATCTGTTTCTCAGAGAATGCCCAGCGCAGACTTTAACCAATCCGAGACACCGCTGTCTGCCCGCTGTGGCAACATCCACCTGAACTCCCTCACATCCATGACAGGCGGAGGTCTTCTTTAATAAATCACTGAAGATGACAGCTGTGATTTACCCTGCCCCGAAGAGAGACTTTGCTGGTAACACTGAAGGAATGAAAGTCTCACTGAACAGCACGATGAGTCAAAGCGGGAATATTAGACACATTTCTTGCAAGTTGTTCTACGTCTGCCCCCCCCTCCTGCCGTTAACCACCAAGCTATAAGAAAAGGCCAAAAAGAGGAAGTGTCTCTGAGAACAAGCCCCTCTCTGTTTGCCCAGACGTGACGTCACCACATCAAGAGCAGGGAGCATCATGCAGGCGCTGCTTTTTATCCAAAACTAGGAAATCTGTCTACGCTGGATCTCTCTACCTGAGAGAAAATACAGTTATTTTTATGCCTGTATTTATTATCTGACTGTATGGATGAATGAAAAAGGTTCGATGGCGCCCTCTCCAAGGATCGTCACCGTCTGAAAACAACTCATCTGCCCTCATTGCCGAGCTTCCACTGCCGAGTGTCCTCACGGAAAATATCTCAATGTCAGTTTTGAGTAGCACATAAAAAAAAAAAAAGCTTTTTGTTCACTCTGATGGTTTGTCTCCCCTTTTCATGATTTTAAACGTCTACAAGTGCTGGTTTAAATAAACGAGTTCCGGCAGCTTCTCCCAAAGAAAAGCTTTAACCTTCCCAATCCCAATATGGGAAGTAAATATATTAGTCCCACTCTGATCTTCTTTTGATCTATTTTAAAACTTCTCCCTGTGTGGTTCTCTAGGACATAATTCCTGCAGAGCAGTAGGAGGAGCACTATGGTGGTTGTTTGGTCCAGTTGTTCCGCTCCAAGGATGGAGCCTTAGACTGAGATGCTCAGAGTGAATTGGAGCTCAGTCTGAACAACTCATTCTCATCCCCAAGTCGCGACATATTGACGCTTGGCTAAGACCCCTTCCGGGTCACTTTTTGACATTTTGAGTGTCCCCAACTCGTCATCTTTTGATGTGCTGGCTGTTTGTAAAATCAAGGGTCCGCAACCCTCAGGCTGAGGTACTGGATGCGCACCGGTCCTCAGGACGTGTCCAGTACCTTAACCTGGTACTAGCTGGCGTCCGATACTGCGTCTGGTCCAGTGTCGAGTTAGGGTACCGGTACCAGGATTGGGTACTGTTGCGCTACGCATCGCTGTACTGGACTGGTTCGCAGCCCGGAGATTGGGGATGACTTAATGGGAACAGCCAGTATGTCGCACGATGACGACTTGGGGACACCCAAAACGTCAAAAAGTGACATGGAGCGTCCTTAACCAAACGTCAATATATGACAACTTGGGAAAAAGAATGTGTTCATTAGAAATGAACCGAGACCACCTGGAAAGATGGGTCTCAGAAGGATTCTTGGACCCGGTCCTGGTTTCGTTGGGGTGTGTTCAGACTGAAAATTGGTTCCAGGTTACCAGGGGAAACAAACTCTGGCTCACTTTATGCAAACCAATTGTGTCTAGTCTGAATAAACCCTTAATGTTCTTTACATATGTCCTCCATTATCAGAAAAAAATGCCACAAGAACACGTTAAAAACACCTAAAACATTCATTGGAGTGGGTCCTTGATTGCTTTTTAAATGTTACAGGTTTCTGAAAGGAATTAAATGTTGTATATTTTTTACAGTTTTGCTTTTGTTTTCAGTCAGAAGGCATGCAGTGATAACAAACATAATCTTTTGCTGTATTCTTCCTTGCTGCTCAAATGCAGCTAAGTTTCTGTGCAACTGTCCCAACCAGTCCTGGAAAACATAAAAGTGCCCCCTCCACTTTTTGATGCTTCCCAATTTGAATCCATTGAATACCACAGGTTATCTGATGTGTCAGCTTCGCTCGGCTCTGCTCCTCTTCATATAGACCTAACGAGGCTCTGAGGGAGAGCACCTTCTTCACCAGGGTCACTGCTCTTCTCTGCAATTAAAAGGATGGAAGTCATACTGGAGCATTTCAAAGTTTGACCGCGCTCCACCTTACCACATACACACACTTTATTTTTGCTTTTTTAAAAATTTTTTTATTTAGCGTCCTTGTTTTTGTCTGATCCTGCAGAAAAATGGCTAAAGTTGTCACAAATGCATCATTTTGACTGTAAGAGGAGGAAAGTTGTCAAGTTCAAAGACTTCCCTGACGGATTTTTGGTACAATTCATCTATTTTTAAGCTCTGTCTTTTCAATTAAAGACACACTCAGATGAAAATAGTGTTTTTAATATGTTCTTATGGCATTTTTCTGATAATAGAAGACATATATTAAGAAAATTAGGCTTAAAATAGCATTTTAGTATTTTTTTAATTTGTTGTTAATCACGAGAAGACAGAAAATGCTGCTTAAAAAGAGCTTATTTGTGACGTAGAAAATGTACTGGATGGGCCACAAGGTCCCTACAACTGGGAGAGCTCGTAAACAGAGAGCTCTCATCATTGGGGAGGGTAAGGGGGGTGGGGTTGCTCCAAGTCAGCAGCTGCTTCCACAACTCAGTAGTAAATTTCTAATAAACTATTGTTGCTCTGCAGAAACTAAGTTTTGGCTAAAAATGCAATAATCATAAATAAAAGACCACTGGGAATACTTTTACAATAGATCAAAAGATGATCAAGGTGGGAAATCTTCAACCGGCTCCTTTAATCTTTCTACAAGTGTCAATAAACCTCTCCAAAATGTGTAAAAATGACTAAAAAAAATGATAGTCAAATTCAATCTCTTTAATAGAATCCCCCTATTATTATCTATACAGCCAACAAAAATGAATACAATCACTGGCCCTTCCTCAATGCTGTCTTTGTTGCTAAGACTCACTAAGTCAGGAAAGTCTTTTCCTGCCTGAAGCAAGAGCTGAGCTGTCCATCGTCTCTTGTTTAAACTGCAGCTTCACTTCATAACGCTTGACTCTCACAGGGATAAGAGATCATGCAGCTGCTGGCATCTGCAGGATCAACCAGTAAGGCTAACCCTTTGGGTTTAGGGGAACGAAAAAGCCAGAAAAACTAATTAGCCGAGAGACAAAGGAGGTGGTTCAGATTGGGTTGGGGTTCTTCGTTTTTTTGAGGATTTAAAAGACAAACCACTTTGCAAAAGCAACCCTTTCTGTTTCTCCTGATATGACTTTTTGAAAAAAAAAATTTGGAATTTTGATTTGTAGTTTAAACATATCAGCATCTTCCCCATTTTTAGCCCCAGAGGAGGCGTTAATACAAAGCTGACGAAGTTCTCACAGTGAGCTTGTTAGAGAAAATTACAACTACTAAGACATTAAAGGTTTTACAATTACAGTTTTTCAAATTTGAGTTTTCAGCAAAATTCAAAACTATTGGTTGCAGTTTTCTGTAATCAAAGCTCTGCAGAAGAGCCTTAAAGATTACCGGCTGGAAACACTCATGAGTTCTTCTGTCTTTGCTGCACAGCTGGATCATTCCTCTGTTTCAGAGACACAGACAGCATGTCACACACATTTTCTTCGTCATGTGCTTGTCACGAGCTTTAAAGAACTTCCACCAACTGTCATCAGTTACAACAGAAAGAAGTTTAGAAGACTGCAAACTCCAAAAAAATGTAAATCCACCCTGTCGATGTGCTGCCTGAGCATGAAGGAGCTCTGAACCTCAACATGAACAAATCATTACAAAGTGGAATTTATAACGCTTAGGAATCAATAGCTGTCTGTTTCCGAATACTATACTGCTCTGAGAACTGAGTGTTACCGCTGTGCTTGTTGGTAAAGATCACCTACTGGACCCACCATAAGGTTCAGGAGGTTTTTAATGAAAAACTTTCTGAGAAACATCTGCTCATTTGGTGAAAATATTTCAGAGAGTGTTTCTATGGGTCATTGGTTCATATCTAACGTTGGGTCAGAATAGACTATAAGAACTCAGTGCCTCCCTGCTTGACACTCAGCATTAATGCCTTCGTCGCAACAACTCTTACGGGTAAACTGTCTGTGGGTATAAAATGAGGAAACCTGTAGCGTGACCGCAGTACATATCAAGAGAGTCGACAGCTTGGTGAGCCCATAGAGCATGGGTGCCCAAAGTGGGGACGGTGGGCCAAATTTGGCCCGCTAAAGGTTATTTTTTGGTCCGCCAAGTTGGAAGCTGCGGAGTGTTTAGCTAAAACTCCTTATCCGTTTCCCTTTGGTTCTATATTGCGTTCCAAAACTCTACAGTTGTAGTATACTTTTGCCCCTCAGATGGCGCTGTTATCACTTTCTTTGCCATAGGCTATGGGTGAAACAACCCACAAGTGAGTCAGCCCTGGGGTTTTTTTTGTGTTAGAAATTCCTAAGTCTTTACGGTCACTTCAGATGCTTTTAGCTGCCTTATTAAGCTTGTCGAGATGGGGTGACAACAGCAGTGTCAAAGGGATAAAGTCAAAAGACCAGCTCCACTTCTCTCATTAAGATCCCAGTTTTCTGTTTTCATTGGAAGAAAAGTGGTTTAGCTTGCTCTTGTTTTTAAATTAAAATTGGTCAGTGAGGTCTTGCTGTTAAAGGTTTCAAAAATGTTATTTACGTTTTAATTCTAAATAATGCGTGTTACCTTAATGAATCTTCTTCACTTATCCCATTTTTTTGGAGTCGCTTTTTGGAGTCGCCACAGCAAAACAGCACCCACTGTTTCGCATCAGTGATTTGGCAGAGTTTTTACGCCGGATGCTCTTCCTGACGCTACCCTATATTGGAAGGGCACAGGGACCCAGTTAGGCAGCAACATCAAGGGTCTTGCCTAGGGACCCAATCTGGATGAGATCAGTGGACACCCCAGAGATGGAACCCAGGGATGGAACCCAGGGATGGAACCCAGGGATGGAGCCCAGGGCTCCTGCATGCAAACCCTATGCTTAGCCCACTGTGCCATCCAGCCTCTTACCTTAATGAATACAGAATCAAAATGAATACATTAAACCATATTCTTTATTTTCTCCTTTTATTTCCAGAGATGCAAAAAAAAAAAAAATTGCATTTGGTCCGCAGACTGGGATCCCATTTAGATTTTGGCCCTTAGAGCAAAACAGTTTGGGCATCCCTGCCATAGAGCAAAAATGTTCACATACATTTGATTTTTAAGTCCACAAAACCCTCCGCATTACACAGGAAGAATGTTAGTGCTGTTCAAGTGATAGGTGGGCTCTTTGTGCGTCCTTTGCACAAAGCCTGGCTAATGGAAATGAGGAAAATAGACAATTATAGAGTTTGTGTGGACATCCTATGGACACTTATCTGCCCACCCTGTGCATGCAGAATTTGCGCAGTCAATAAGGAACCAGTACTTGCACTCACCAACAACTGGAGTGTGGCATAAGGACACTGTACCACAGCTCACTCGTACGTCATACATGTTTGTAACTTCTATTATTCATATAAGTACTTCAGGATACTCTTACCCCATACATGACAATGGTTCGTTCCATTTTTACAACGTCCCTTGAGTTGACCGTATGAGCTTCAAGGGAATGGCAAGACACACCTTAAGATGCAGTTGCTCCTCTCTACAATCAACCCTAGAGAAGCCAAAAACATGCAGCCCTGAAATGGTTCAGGCCCCGTGTCATAAACAGGCAGCCGTCTGGATCCAAGTGCAGCTTGGCACAGACAGGACAACAGGCGCTAAGCAAACCTAAAAGTCCACAAAGCTAAATCGGGGTCAAGCAGGCAGGGGTCAAGCAGGCAGGGGTCAAGCACGAGCATGAAGACATAAGAGAATAACCAGTGTGGTCAGGGTCCAGGCGAGGGTCAGGGCCGGCGGCAGACGAAGCGGGGTCAGATTAAACAGAAGATCAGGTCAGGTTGAGAATGCTCAGGGATGCAGGCAGCGTGGCACAAACAAGACTTTGCACTGAGAAGAGCTCTGTGCTCTGACTAAATACTGTTGGGACTCCTGTGGGGCTTCTGGGAGTGACAGCAGGGGCTGATGGGAAGTGAAGTGTGGGGAACCATGGCACTCTGGAGATAGTTCCTGCTGGAGGCCAGAGGGGGAGACAGGGGACTGATTCATGACACCCCGTATGAGTGCATGTAAGACTTAAGCCCTTTGATTGGTGGCATAAATCTCCAAATGGTTCCAGCCGTGACTGCAGATCACCACTACCCCAGGGAATTGATCAAATCTGGAAAACAAATTTTGCTCAACCAGGTGTGATAGAACTAATGGGAGTGACTTTCACTTTAGTCGAAGTTACAGTTTAGAGTTTTGTCATCAGATGTTTCGTCACTATTCTGGGGAGGTCATGGTCAATCAATCAAGCCGAAACTGGACGGGAGAGAATTATTCCAGCTGTGTGGGGGAAAAAAAGTAAGAAAACACTGAATAAAGCCTGTTTTACTCATTCAAAAATATCCAAGGGAAACTTTACTTTGTGCATAAAGTAGATTAGCAGGATGAAGTTCACAATAAACCCACTGTTGCTCAGGGATTAAATGTGTCAGTTAGGTGAAGTGACTTGGAATCAGTAGATTTTATATTTACTTGTGTTTCGGAGAAGAACTTTAAAACCAGAGGTGCAAAGTTTTCATTCAGAAAAAAAGAGGTTAAAGACAAGCTAAAAAAAAACAGTAATTGAATTCATTAAACTTGGAGGTGTAGTTCCTAGTGAAAACAGAAAATAGTTGGATTGTTTAACCCCCGAGGAAATCCTATAAATGTACTTCCTGCATGTTTGCATGAATTTAGGAAACTTTAATAAACACACAGATGGTTTGAGGATTGGTGCACTTTGGTTTAATGTTTTTTTGGTCTCTTTTGGGTTTGTCAGATGTTTGGTTCTTTCTGTGTTCCTAGATGGGATTTGTCTTCACTTGGTCATGTTGTTAGTTAATCCTCTGACTATTTCATAGATTTCTTTACAGTTTTCAGTGTCTTGTCGTCGCCCATTTATTCTCACAAATTTCTGATGTTTTATGTGTTCAATTATTGCAGCAACAGTCACCGACTCTTTGTTTATCCTGCATTTGGGTTTTTTACAAGCACCATCGCTGACTGACAGGCTCACAGCATGATCCTCAAGCTTTTCCTTTTCTTCTTTGCTACAAAATCCACATTATAAAAGGGAAGCAACGACAGCTCTCAGACCACGAAGACGAGACGCAAAGGGAGGGAATAAAAGACATGAATTATGAAAATGAATCCCTGTATTTCACTGTCTTCCAAGGTAATAAAGTAAGAAGAAGAAATCATTTAAATGATTCATTCATCTCATTCATTTTTAGAATATTCAGTCCTGGAACACAATAGTTTTTTTTCCCCTTTTTTGCCAAAAAACAACGTCATAACATGTTTCTTGATCTAAAACACAATAAAGCTGGTAACATTTTTAATTTTTATCTCTAAAATTGCTGTTTTTTGAGGCAAAAATGCAAATGTCTTCTTAAATCTCCTCATGCACTAACATTGTATAAATTAGAAGAGAAGATTATTACAAAATTGTGTTTTCAGAACCCAGCTCGACTATAATCATTACTGAATGAGTAATCCCACTAATAAAATGATCTGTTAATTATGAGGATAATCATGTAAATCTCCAGCGGGTGAAAATTGGTCCTGAAACTAATGATATATTTGAATGCAGGAACCCACCATGTGTCATGCATTAACTAAGGATTACCTAAGCCCGTGTGTTCCCCTCTCAGGAACAGATGTTAACGATGTTTTTGTTGCAAAATTAAGACAGATCCCCCCTCTGCCGCGCCTGAGCGCGCGTCATGTCCGCTCCCGCGCGCAGACTTCACTCTCCCCCTCCTCCTCATCGGCTGCACTGCTTCTTCTTCCTCTGCCCAGCATCACTCCCAGCAGCGGACTCACACGACTTGAGTGATAGGAGCGCAACAGAAGGCTGAGGGTACCGGAGCTCCTTGATGCGTTCACAGGAACTTTCCCTCGCAGCGTTACGCATGGCTTTGCGCAAAAGCGCGACTTTACGGTGGTTTGGGAGGAAACTGGAGGGATTTTAACATCCACAGAGATAAAAGTGCAGCTCCGACACTACTTACTTGGGTGGTTGTTCAAAGGAAACATCTACACAAACAACGATTTCTGGCATTTTACGCAAAAGGATGTCTCTTTCCTAGCGCGTAAAAATCCTGCTTTAGGTGCAGACGCTCCTGAAACTGAGACAGAGATGGATCTGTGGGGAGTTTTTCTGCTTCATCTCATCACTGTGGGTGAGTACTGATTTGTTTTTTGTTTCAACTGAACCCATCTTATTTTTTGTCTTAAACTACTGTCATGATAGATGTGTTCCTCATGCTGTTGCACTGTAATTACGTTTTACTATTGAATGATAACTCATGAGGACGGGTCACAAATCAGAGGGGCTCCTCTGCGCGCTGTGGTGGGCCATGCAAAGCAGCTTTGCTTAAGCGCATGTGCTTAAGAGTGTGTGTTTATGCCGGGCGCATGTGTGCACAACTCCTTTCAGTGGTTTCATTTCCCCCTATTTTCCATCCATCAAAAGAGTCAATCATACATCTGCAGATTAATATATAATAGACTTTTACATTCAAACTCTTAACCTGGACGCTTTGAGACGTGCAATAAAAGTTTAATGGAGGAACCTTGTATTGTTTATGTCAGTAAATCATCCAGCGGCAGCAGTGCATCAGTCACCGCAGAGTGTCACACAGGTCCCTGCTCCCCGTGTAATTGAATGAAGCTGTATTGATTTGTGTGACAACTATCCAGGGTCCTGAGAGGAGAAGGTTGCTTGTTGTCGGCGCTCTGTGTTTGTTTGACACCGCACACAAATGTGTCAATCTCAGAGCTGTCACACTGTAATGTGATTACACTCGGAGTCACCCACAGCAGCAGGAAGGATCACTCTCTTCTTTAACCGGCACCGGGCTTTTTAACCAAGGCTGCAGTGTGCATTACAGTACATCCAGCTCTGTTGTTAATTATTCATGCTCTATCTCCTGGAGAAGTCATTCATTAAAGATAGCAGAGTGATTCCAGTAAGAAATCCTGAAAGGAAACAATAGTTTACTTTTTGAGTCAGCATTTCTCTGTTTTTATCTCTTTTAAAAGCTCCTTTTTTGGCATGATTTTTTTTAGAACCGGTTTATTTTCATGCACTCTTCTAGTAAACACATTTTAATGTTAAATGTGTGAGTAAAATGAATGTATTGAGGTTTGCTTAAAGCTCTCATTTAAAGCCTGTTTGATCATTTGATCAAATCAGTTGGTCAAAGTTTTAAAGGTCTGGCATTTTATTCTGTTTGCTCCAACCCATTTGTGTTTTTGATACATCCACAGATTATTGGGACAGATAACAGCATAACGTTTATTCTGCACTATAAGGCGCACTGGATTACTGGGAGTAATGTCAATGAATGGTCTATTCTCGAAAATGCCTCATGAAAGGAACACCATCTATAAGACGCGTTAAATGAGACGTAAGAGTCAGAGGGAAGGGGACTGCAACCTAAAGCTCTGGAGCCACATGTGGCTCTTCAAGTAGTAAAGTAAAAAAAAAAGAAATCACTCAACGAGGTTCTTGACTACAGTACCCATAATTCTCCAAAAATCCATCACAGAGTGCAGCTTCGTAGTTTAACAAAGTAAAAAAAACTCCTGAAAATAACTTATATTTTATAAATAATTTGCTTTTTTAGTGTTCCAAAGGTAAAATATGATCATATGGATAATGAGGATATAGTTCACTCTGAAAGGCTTAAGAAAATCATGGT
>NC_050521.1:7148318-7172490 GCF_002922805.2 Oryzias melastigma | reverse complement strand
CAGAATACTCACCTTTCTTGCTTTTTAACTATTGCTACTCAAGTATTGAATAACTAATTGTTTTGAATATCATAATTTTATTTACTTCAAGCAATTCATGACTGAACATTTGAATGTGAATATTTGGTGATTTCTGACAGAGTTTATTAGTCAGATGCTTGGTTATGCTCTGGTCATCTGGTGTGACCTGAGTCACAATGATGTTCCAGTTTTGGCCAGCAAATCCAGAGGATAAGAAAACCCTACAGAATCCGTTTGTATTCAGTAAAGCTTCTCTCAAATCTCCACTGTGGAGAAAGTAGTTAACTGTTCAAGCTTTTGATTTTTATCTGAGTGATAAATGTGCACTGGAGCTCCGTTTGACAAAAACACTATAAAGCTCAGCAATGTGCAGAAGTGGGAGCAACTGTGCAAGATCTCTTTATGGTTAGATCAGGATTTCCCTGTAGTGTTAACATGAGATGGCTCCACAGTGACATCAAAAGCCTTTCATGTTGAGGTGTCATGCCCAACGGTACAAAGAGGAGATACTTTTAATGAGTCAACCAGCAAGGACTTCAAGTGGTGATTAAACATGTTTTAATTGATTTGTAGTCAAAATAATGGTTTAGATAACCTGTTTAACTACACAAGTTCTTCAGTTTTACTTTGTTAACCCTTTAACACCCGAGTTCCGTTGTTAATGTTCTTTGATTTACTGTAACTCTTCAACTGTTAACACAATCAATGAAATTCCAGTAGATTCTGAAGGAGAAAAGCGGCGCGAGACACTGGCGTTGTCTAAAGATTGCAGAAACTCTGGTTCTCCATCAAAGTCCCGCCCACTGACATCGAGGGAGCCGAGCAGTTCGGAATGGACAGACACGCCCCCAACTTTGTAATTTCCAGGCAAACTGACCTGAGATCCAGCTGGATCAAATTTCTCCCAAAAAGATTGTTTTATTAGTTTTCACAAGCACAATAGAGACAATTCATGAGAAAAAAAGAAAAAGCTGAAAAAAGGAAAAAATAAATCAAACAGAATTCCAGGAAGAATGTCAAATAGACAGCAGAGCTTTTAGGAGAGAAATTCTTATTTTTTGGGCTGCCTGGTAGCTGAAGCCACACAGGCAGACTCAAGCCACATAATATCTTATCATGGCCTGTATTTTTCAGTATTTTCATTCAAAAACATGTTGATTAGTTTGCAGGGAAATTTTATTCTTGTTGCTTTTATAAAATTACACCAGTTTGTTCAACATTTTTTAGGTTTCCACAGCAAAATGAATCCCATTTTTCCAGATGGAATTTTCCTTTTTTTTTGCATGATTTTCCGTTTACTCTGTGAATACAACATGGAAAAATGACTAAATCAAGGTTGTGTCACATAGGTGCTGTTTGCTGATTAAAATGATACCAAATAAACAAGAAGGTATTCTTGTTTAATGCAGAAGTAAATTCAGAAGTAGATGAAAACTATGTTTTAGGTCCTTAAGGGTTAAAAAAATAAAAGTTCTTAATGTAAAATTATGCGTGTGATATCATATTGTAATCATTTGCAAATAGGTGGCTGACAAATACTGTAACCAAAAAAAAAATAATAATAATTGCGATTCATTTTTCCAGATTTATGTCTCGTTAATTAATTTTTTTAATCAATTCCCGGCACAAATTAAAAATAAAAACCTTGCAGTGTGCTGGTTTACTGCCCCCTTGAGGCTTAAAATCTGTCATCAAAGGTTCAAAACACAAATGCGATGTTGAGTCTACCTTCAGACTTCTTAGGTTTTTTTTTTTTTTGTCTGAATTTAGTTTCTTAAGGCAGTTCATATCCTCTATCAATGAGCCTTTTTCTATCAATAACTGCTATTTAAACTACAGGATATAGCGGGTTTTGTCTCTGTAGACAGCTAAATATAAACAAGCCTGCTGTTTTCCTGTGTATTGACTCCTCTCATCTATGGAGAGTTGCCATGTATCATTAAAGAAGGGAGGCTACTCATGGATGCAACATAGCCAGTGTCCACTCCTGTTTCTTAATCGTGTATAGACTCTCCAACAAATAAAACTGTCACTTTGATTGGAGAACTCTTATTAAGAAATTAGTAGCACTGAATGATAGAATCCTCGCATGATGAATGTCAGCCCTAGAGCACATTATTGATTAGCTTAAAGCATCAGATAATGAAAGCTGGGCTAATTTATGTCAAAAGGCGGCTATAAGCAAAAGAATGCAGGGGTGTCCTCAGCTCTCAAGAATATTATCCGTTTACCTTTTTTTTCCCTTACAACCATTCAATATTAAAAAAAGAAGAAAAAAAATCATCTTTTGAAGACTTTTCTGAGTTGTCAAATGATGGAGAGAAGGAAACATGTCTTATGTCATAATGTTTTTGTTTAATTAAATCCCAAAATAGGGTCTGCAAAAGAAGTTGAGTAGTTTTCCATTGTTTTTGGAACAAAATCTCGTCTTCTAATATGGACTATGGTACTTGAATTTGGAGAAAATCAAGAGGCTTAATGATGTTATAAACTGAGGATTTGCTAATCACTTCCAGGTTGGAGAAACACCCAGGAGGAAGGTCTCATGCATCAAATGTTTGCACAGATTTTCATGTGATCCATTATTCTGGAAGCTAATGGACATTCATATCACGTTATGTTTTTGATTAAAAAAAAAGTCATTTTTCTTGTCATTTCTAATTTAATTAAAATTAAACAAAAGAAAAAAACATTCCATGGCTCAAAGTCAGGAATCCGGAAGTCAAACTCTAGTTCTTATAATGAACACTGGAGGCCGCTAAGAAAAAGTCTGTCTTTGTATTAGTGAAACTGTAGATTTTTATTCATTCATTCATGTGCTTTAAGGAGAATATATATATATATATATATATATATATATATATATATATATATATATATATATGTTTTTTATCATTTTATTTTCGAACAAGAACAATAATAAAACAAAGAAAAATAAAAACAGCAAAAGCAAGGAAACTAAAATATAAGAAACAATGCAATTTATCCCACAATCAATCTTGAATGCAACAAAAGATGTTCAAAGCTCGAAAAAAGGGCTTTGGATGAAGCTAGTAGCTTATCAACTCCAAGCCTGTACATATACAGAAGATTGTGCAATCATAAAACATAAATAAATAAAAATAAAAATGCAAAAAAAAAATGAAATATTAAAATACAAATATTAAAACCAACGTAATAAAAACGCTGAAATGGAGCAGCAATTCTTTTGTAAATTTCTCCAAGAGCGTGACAACAATTTAAATCTTAAAATTTAAATCTTTAAATCTTATACCTGAGACAAACCTGCTTGCTATTGAAATGTTATTGGTTGAGTTATTGTGAATATGTTAACACAGCTAACATGTAGCAGTGTTTTTAGCAGTATGAGTCTGTTTTTTTTTACTATACTTGTTACAAACAATGTTAGGAGTTACAGGTGGGACTACGCTAACACAGCTAACATTCTTAGCACAGTTAACACTTCTAACATGTGTCGTGTTACAGACAAGTTCCACAGCTAGCTATGAACTCAGTAGCACGGCTCCAATGAAATGAATCCAATTCAGTAGCCATTTTGCCACGATATGGAAGTTGCCGTTTTGGAGCCAGACGACAGTGATTGATCCGATGTCTGTATGGCAACTACTGTTGCGAGTCAGGAGTCTGGACTCCTTCCTCTGATTTCTTTATGAACTTCTCTTTAAGAGGTTTACATCTCAAAAGCAGCTCAAGAGATGTATAATAAATACATTTGTTGCACCCGTTAGCTAACTAGTTAAGTAGGTAGGGGTGGACATAATAACTACAAAAACCTGGTTCCCTATTTGCCATCTTTGCCTTTGTGCTAAAACCACAATAATAAATGTATTTGTCACTGAGATGAGGCAGAACATTTCATGTTAGGGCTCTTTCAATGCAGAGGCCACATTTGTGATGCTTTCAATTTCTAGGTTAGCTTTTCTTTGAATAAAATTAATTGAAAAAGGCTCTTTCGCTGTTTTTGCTTGAAAACAAAAACAGACTTCTTTACCATAGCTGCTTTGTGTAGAGTTATCATCTAACAAAAATATCTTATGAGTGTTTACCTATTCTGTTCTTGTCTCACCGTCGTGTACAGTTAATTTTCCTTGCAAGTGTTTTTGTGGAGAAATAAGGGAAAAAATTTCCTTTTTTTGAAACTTACTAATGCAACATTTATATTTAATGTAGAGTTTCATATTCTATTTTATTGTAACATCTTTTTGAGCTGTCCTGCAATAGTTAAGGCACTATACAACACACTCATTTGAATAGACAGATTTGAATCAGAACAAAAGTGTGTGACAAGTATCTTTGACATAGAGCATTTTCTTTTGCATAATTTGGATCTTTCTACCTTTGCCACCAGAAATGTCTGTGAAATTACAAAGATAATTACAAGTACTCTCCCTTTTATTATTACGATCTCCAGTCTATCGGAGAAATGCTCTCTAACTGCATGCAATCTGGGGGTTAGTGTGCATTAAAGAGCAAACTGTATAGGGTACGCGGTTCTCATTTAATTCATCAGTAAAGCACATGGTTGCAGCAGTCAATTGCTGGTTGGGTTGGAGACTAAAAGCTTTTCAGACGCAGTGACTGTTGGACTTTTTTCCTGTGGGCTGCTTCGGTGTCATATTCTTAGACGATCAAATGCTTCCATTTTTAGTTATTAAGATTTTGAAATCTGCTGTTGTCACCCGCATAACAACTAATGTGATGGTTCTACTACTTAATTGAGACATCGTTCAGTGTTCCTCTTGTACCTGAACTTAAATAAGCTCTTAAAGTTTGACAGCGAATGAAACCGATTGTTGAAAACCGAGGATGGAGGACGGAGACATGGTAGTGATTAACTGTATAAGGTGCACCATAGATGTGGTCAACTGTCATTTTCTTCTACTATTTGTTTACAATGTATTGAAAAAAACATTTAGATGGAAATAGTGTTTTTAACATGTTCATGTAGCATTTGTTCTCTTGATGGAGGATATAAATGAAGAAAATTAGGTTTCAAATTTTGTTTCTGAGTATTTCTTTTTTATGCTGTGAGCAAGGGATAGAGTGTATAAACAGATGGGAGGAGTCAGGGAGACTGCTGACCCAGCTATGCCGACCATCTGAGTCAGCAGCTCCTGTTAATGACTGCCTAACCAAAACTACCTAAAGTAAACAAATAAACAGAGCCCGGAAACTAAGACTACCAAGGTCCAACCCCAAACTAAAATAACAAAGACCTCTGAGGATAAAGAGGGGAAAAACAACAAAAAATAAATAAATAAAACAAAAATAAAATAGCAAATTTTTAAATTAAGGATTACTTAATTAGCATTTATTTAATTTAGATTGGTTACATTTATAAATTGATGTCTGAGGTGCACATAGATGATAAACTATGTAGGTTTTTACATTCCTGTTGACCTGAAGATGCCTTGTTTGATCAACGCTACCTCCAGAATAAACAGATTTTATTTGCAAAGCAAAACTTTGGTCAAAAGTTTGATCTTTTATGACTTAAAATGGCAGATGTAAGGGTGGAGCCAATGGATGTCCAATAGAAGTTGTTTTTTATTTAAAACAAAAGTTGTTTTTTTTTTTTTTTTGCTGTGCAAACTTCTCAACTTTTAGTTTTGGTATCTTAGCTATTATTAGCACTGCACTTTTCTGGACTGAGATGTCTGAGGTCTTTCCAGGGATCTCCTTTAGCCACTCCTCTAGTTTGGGGGTTACAGCCCCGAAAGCTCCAATTACCACGGGCACCACATGCTTTCTCCAGTTCCTTTCTGAGTCCCTGGTATTTCTCCAGTTTCTCATGTTCCTTCTTCTTGATGTTATCATCGTGTGGCACTGTCACATCCACCACAACGGCTTTCCTCTGTTCTTTATCCACCACTACAATGTCTGGTTGGTTCTCCATTACCATCCTGTCCGTCTGTATCCATCTATATCAGGGGTCAGCAACCTGTAACAGTAAAAGAGCCATTTGGGCTCATTTTGTATTGATCAAAACCTAGAAGGAGCCACATAGTCTTACTTTAGTCTTAAAAAAAATTGGATTCATGGCCATCTTTTTTTAAATACGAAATAAGAATTATGTTTATTTTTTGGCACAAACAAAAGCAAAAATAAAAAATTAACCTAGCATTTCTCATGATGTGATTTTTCTTTTTCTTACGTTTGACAGAAGCTCAAATAACTTATTTTTTAAATAAAAGATGATCTGTGCCAAACAGGTTCATCTCAGTGCAGCTCTGAACAGCTAGTAACCATTGTAGTGCAGAATAAGATAATATGTGCTTTTAACTCATAAAAGATCAAACTTTTTACCAAAGTTCTGTTTTGTGTATAAAATCTGTTCATTCTGGAGGCAGCGTTGATCAAACAAGACGTCTTCAGGTTGACATGGATGTAAAAACCTACATAGTTTATCATCTATGTGAATCTCAGACATCAATTTATACATTTAACTAATCTAAATCAAATAAATACAAATTAAGTAATCCTTACTTTAAAAAATGCTATTTTATTTTTCTTTATTTATTTATTTTTGTTCTTTTTTCCCCTCTTTGTCCTCAGCAGTCTTACACTGCTGGATTTTGTTATTTTAGTTTGGGGTTGGACCTTGGTAGTCCTAGTTTGTGGGCTTTGTTTATTTGTTTTCTTTAGGTAGTTCTGGTTAGGCAGTCATTAATAGGAGCTGCTGACTCAGATGGTCAACATGGCTGGGTCAGCAGTCTCCATGACTTATTTATGTTTGGCCGAGGAGCCACCAGAGAGTGATACTTATATATACTGTCTATATATATGTATATATATATATATGTTCTGATTTTACTTAAGGAAAAATAATTTAACAAACAAGTAACATGTTTTCATGTTTTCCCTGGAATAATTGTCAGTGTTAGAGCAGAGAGAAAGGCTCAGTTCCCAGTTAGCACATTAACTTTAAAATGTTTTTTAAGCTCTCAATATTTGTTGTTTACTCACTTATTTCAGATTTACCTAAGCTTAACCTCTCCTGCAAATCAGTGTTAAAATAAAATTCTACCTGCAAAGTTTTAAATTGTTTTATATTTTGCTTGCTAACATGCGGTCAAAATGAGTTTAAACTTTGAAAGAAACACTTCAGCAGAATGGACTTGTTTTCAAAAAGTAAATAAAAAAAGCGAGTCAGAACTTTTCATTTCTCTTTTATAAATTTTTTTTTTGTTTTAGTGTGACATCATTATTACTTTTGGCTGAAGAATAAGAGCTGTTACATGAAAAACTGTTTCCTGTGATTTCCAACCCTGTTCACACAATTCACTGCTACCAATTATATGCAGCATTTCCTATCAAAGCAGACGTGGACAGGGGTGGGGGTTTATTGGCTGACTCATCTTCTGTCAGCCTTTTTATGCTCTAAACTATTATTATTTAATCAACCATAAAAAATTCACCGTTTGTCAACCTTTGCTGCGGATTTCTGTTGAATGCAATAATAACCCCCAGATTGTTTCCGCTTTAAAAATATGTAGCCAACCCTTACGATTTGATTTCACATTTTGATGCACCATGATACTTCAGTCATTCATAACAGGCTCTCGCCAACGTCAGAACCACATCCGTTTTCCAAGAAACACCTTCAGTAATAACAGCTTCTGCTCTAATAATATGCATATGAAATGAGGATAATGTCAGCCGTAGAGAATGACTGAAATGGCATTTTGAAGTTCGGAGGAATCTAATTGCAACAACTGCAAAGTGTAAAAATTACCCACACATGTAGCAACTCATTTCGTCAGAAAAATATCGATGTTCTTCTCCTCTGGAAAAATGAAACGTTAAAACAACGGGCTGGTTTCAAAACAAAGCCTGTAGTTTTGTTGGGTCAGGTCAGTCACGGAACACCGACCACCGACCGAAAGTTTTGCCAGGAACAGTTTCTGCGGTTGAAGTTGGCAGAACAATCCAGCTCGTATTAAATATAGTTTTGAGGAGGGAAAAAACAGCACTGCTTGTGTACATCATTCTTCTGAAAAGCACTCTTTGTGTTTTTCTTTTTGAACGTTTTCTTTTTTTTTTTTTGTGATGTTGAGCAAGATGTTTTTTTTTTATGAGAGTGGTACAGAGGGAGTGTTAGTGGCCAATAAGCACTTGGAGAACGTACACATCATACAAACAAGAATACTTAGAAAGACAAGTTCATTTAATCTCAAAACACGCTGCATCTTCTGCTCTGCTCTTTATTCATTTTCTTTCCACATTAATGCTTTTCAGTTATATCCTTTGGGTGTTTGACTAATACCTCAGAAGTTACTGTTTAGTGAAACACAATGATCTTTAGAAATGTAAGAACACACGAACATTTTTTAACTTTTTTAATACAAAATGTTATTGCTACTTTTTTGCAGTACAAATTACAATGGGATTTTAAAAAAAAACATTTAGATCTTGCTTAATTACCAATTAAAAAAAAAAAACTATGAATGATTTATAGTCCATGTATAAAATATTTTTTCAGATTTATACTTTAAAACAACCCACTTCAATGAAAATGGTGTTTTTAGTGTTTTTGCTATGAAGGAGGACTTGCATAAAGATAGTTAACCTTAATATTGCATTTCTGAGTATTTCTTTATTTGACTCTCTGTGAACCAGACAAAAAAATGCAGTTGGAAAAAGCTTACAGCAGTAACATCGTAGCTACAATCGGAAGGCCACAACTCAGACTGCTCTGCAGAAACTATGTCCTAGAACAGGGGTGTCAAACTCAGTCACACAAGGGGCCAAAACCCAAAAACACATCTTAGGTCACAGGCCAAACAGAATAAACATTTATTGAACGCACTAAAACTTAATTTTTAAAACTTTAAAAACCTAACTTTTTAACATTACTATAAATAAAAACAGGCAGGAATATTTTTTCAGAATAAATCAACTTAAACCTTATATAACTTTCAATATTTTACTCTCCATAAAAAAATATTTTATCAAAATTGCACAAATTAGAAATAAGTGCAATATAACATCAGGCCAATAATAACAATAAAATAAAATGATAAAAGGTCTTGCCAAAGGACCCAAACTGGATTAGGATCATCGGGCAACAAACCCTGGTTTCCCAGTCCTGCACCCAACCAACTGAGCCATCCAGCCACTTTTAAACATACATTACAAATAAAAGGTTAATTTAGCTTCAACAATTTGGTATTTGGACTGAGTGTAGGACTTGGACATTTTGTTCTATAAGCCTAACACTTTGCATTGTTAGGCAATCCACTTGAGAAAATGCATTGAAGTGCTTATATTTTTGAAGGTTTCATTTCTATCTGCTGAGAGAGTTTGCTGAAACATGCTAACAGGTTGCTTGAAATGTTCTTTTTTTATGAAAGTATTCATTATTTGTATTTAGTGGGCATGTAAAAGTGGTTTCTGGGAAAGAGGCGCTCCCCTGGCAACTCAACAGTCTAAAATATTGCTTTGTTTTCATAAGTGTCATCCAAGTGAAGCAGTCTAATTTGTGTTTAACAGTGAAGATCAGATTTATCTGCTTTTTGCAAGATGAATAATTGAAACGACTGATTAATGGCAAAATAACTCATATTTTTTGGGGAGTCGACCAGATGGTAGTTCCCACGAAGTGCTCAGACTTTACTCCAGGATTTTCTCCGTTGAAGCTTTCAGACTGACCTGGATGACTGAAATTAATGACAGGAAGGAAAAAAAGAGATTTATAGCTGCACAGAACCTTAACTCCTTTGTGCACAGAAGAGAATTGATCATCACTTGGTAAAAACTGTCTTGTAGCTGGTGGCAAACCAAAGTTGAATTCAATAGGAAACAATTTTAACCACTGAAAGACAAGATTATGCCTTTTATACTGATGTAACTTATTTTTCTCTTTTTTGTTGGTCATTTGGAAGTGAAGAGCTTCATGGACCGAACTTCCTCCTAAAGCCTGATTCTTTCTCCTTCCAATTCAATGAAAGAATGACATGATTTCTTATTACATTTGTTCTCGCTCATAAGAAAAATGCCACACGTACATTTTAAAAAATTTAAAAAACACAATTTTCATCATAGGGGGACTTTAAACATTAACCAGAGATTGCATGTTCCAGCTGAAGAACATCTCCACGTTGAGGTCTCTGAAGCAGAACTTAAATCAGTCA
Organism: Oryzias melastigma; assembly: GCF_002922805.2. Taxonomy (NCBI): domain Eukaryota; kingdom Metazoa; phylum Chordata; class Actinopteri; order Beloniformes; family Adrianichthyidae; genus Oryzias; species Oryzias melastigma. The sequence continues at coordinate 7,162,315 of NC_050521.1, read as the reverse complement.
TTTATGCTTTCATTAATTCACACCTAAATTATTGTAATGATCTTTTAACATGCATAAACCTGAAGGAACTTTATCACCACCAGACCGTCCAGAACTCAGCACACATCACTTAACAGCACTCCACTGGCTCCCAGTTTATTTTCAGAATTGATTTTGGAATTGTTGATCATTTTAGATCTCTACATAGTCAGACTACTCATTATATCTCTGAGCTTTTTAGATTTAACAAACCATCTTGAGCTGTAAGATCATCAGGTGAAGTTTTATTGATTGTTCTCCACAAACATTTTAAAATGCATCTCAAGAAGTTCTTATTTTAGCTCGAGGTGGGGTTTATTTTGGCGAATTTTTATTACTATTTTTAATTATTTGTATTTATGTTTTATGTCATTTTTACCCAAATACAGATTTTTATTTATTTTCTGAGCTGTCATTTTTATGCTGGCATGGTTACTGACCACACCAGAACAAAAGTGTTCCAGAATAAAGTTCATGCTATAGTCAGCGACCACAACAACTAAACAAGCCACACCTTGGTGTGAAACAAACACACTGTATTCATGTGCTTTTTTTCACCACTGCCTCTTGGCCCCTAGGCATTTTGGGTAGTGAAGTCAAGTCATTATCTGTTTTTGTTTTGCTTGATGCGCCCTATAAAACATTGAGCCTATGGTCCAAAAATACAGTATTCAGAGTTCCTGGCACTATAGGGATTAGATTTATTTTGTGAAAGACTGAAAAAAGTCTCTGATCAAAACAAGAGAGTTTATGCTTCAGAGTGAAACAAACCTATTGAGAAAGATAAGATTTGATAACCTTGAGTCAAATTTGGAATTCACTGATTAACGTCAGACGCTTTCCTGTTTCCTCTTTGACTTCCTGGCATTAATAACCAAAGAGAGTGATGTGGCTTTGATGAATCCGTCACCTGCCCATATTTTAGCCTGCAGATAAATGACAGTTGCCCACAATCAATCTGTGCAACTCTTTTCCTGCTAAAACTACCAACTACTACCTGTTTTAAATCTATTATTTTGTCAAAATACTAGAGAAATAACATACAAATACATATAGCAAGAACTTGTTTTAATATTAATTTTCTAAACACATTCCTTTGTAAGTTAAACTATTTGCAAAAGATTTTCAAGAAAGCAGGACTTCATATGATAGATGCTGCACGGTTTGGTACCAAAACCAAATTTCTAACAGAGAGGATGAATGAACCCCTCCAACCAAACTGTTTAACATCAGTAGGTGTGCATGTGTGTGGCAGGCTCTGCGAGTCTTCTTCATTAAAATAAGCTCAGTCTCAGACTTCATACTGTTCTAGTTATTTCTGTTTGGGTCTTTTTGTTTACATTCTTAGAGAAACTCAATTACAGTGAGTTTAGTCTGCAAATAGACAAGTTGTGTTATCAGAGGTCACACACCAGACCTCACAAGAGCTAAATGGCACCAAGGGAATTTTTGAACATGGAATTTGACATCAAAGATGATTGATTAGCTATTGAAATCAGATGATAATATTTTGTACTTTATTTTGCAAAAACAACAACTAAGAAGAAACAATGTGTTTACATATACCCATCCATCCATCCAACCATCAAATACTGAATCAAATCAACTTTCCTTTTAAATACTAACTTAATATACCGTTTTGTCCAGAAAAAAACATAAGAAGCACGGCAGGATTTTCACTAAAATGTAATGACAGCATGAATAAAATAAATCAATGCATAAAAGGTTAAAAAAAATCTAAAATGACCAAAAAAATGTCCACATAAGTAACTTATTAACTTGTGAAAGCTGATTGAAACTATAAAATATAACAAAAAAGTTTACAGGATATAAAGAAATTAATGGAACTAGACAAATGTCTTTATTATTAAAAGTTTCAAAAAAATAAAGGTTCTGTCCAGATCCTGAGTACAGACTTTATTTTCTCTGTCTAAACTCCAAAGTTGTTTTCATAAATTCAATCCTAGTGATAATCAAGACTATCAGACTCCACTGATATTTCTACACTGTGAAAATGTAGGTAAATGTAAGTGATGAAATTCTTAAAAAAGCTGCTGCTCGATGTTCTATTATTCCCGCCCCAAAAATGATAGAAATCCCTCCCTGTTGATACAAATACAAGGGACTAAACAAATACACATATAATCTGTATGATGGAGAAGTGATTAGCACTGTTGTCTCACAGTCAAAAGGCCCAGGTTCGAATCAGCTGGGACCTCTCTCTGTGGAGTTTGCATGTTCCCCCCATTCATGTGTGGGTTTATCTCAGCTTTCTGTCCCTTGTTGCTCGTTTGTAGCTCGTATTCTTCTAACAGTATCTGGGATAGGCTCCAGCAACCTTGTGACCCCAAAGGGATATAGTGTGTTAAGAAAATATATATATAGTTGTATTGCTTTTAGTAGAAATAGATCATTAAAGATAAATACATGTTATTAATTAGAATTATTTAGGTGTGAGATACATGTTTCATGGTTTATGTGAGTTCTTGCATTTTAAAACAAAAATGGCTCTGCATTATTCTCAGCTAAGTGTTTTTTTTAGGCCTTCATTAAAATGCACCTCAATGAATGAATGCTTACACCTCATTTTGACAGCAGCTGTGCTTTTTATTGTTGCTTTCTTTGATTTGATTTTTCAGTGCTTGTTCTTTTTTTCACAATTTGGGAACTTGAAGGATAAATTCTGAATGTGGCCATGAAGTCTGAGGTGTTAATAGATAACACTGCCTTACTGTTTTAAAGCAGACTGCAAAAGCAGCTCTCTCTTCGTTGCACAGAGGTGAGGTGAAAATACAAAAATCAAGACATAATAGAAACTTCTTCTTTATTTTTAATTAAGTTCTGTGTTTGCTTGTGTTATGTCTTGGTTTTAGGGGAACTCAGGGGGGCTGGTGCCTCTTCCTCTTCATTTCGGTTTGTTAGGGTGAGCAGGGCAAACACAACAGACAAAACATCTAATTTTCCCTAACACTGTCCAGACATGAAACACTAATAAATATATGAGTGTAGCCTAAACTCTTAACCTAAAACTGAACTAAATGAGGCCAAAACAGAAACTTATATTAGCAAACGCTCACTGAAAGTTTCAGTCATGGCTAGGTCAGCAGGAACACAATGATTTATTTATTTATTTTTTTTTGGATGGAGGTGTTGACACCTAAACTTCAAATTAGTTTCACACTTGTTATTAGTTCTGACTGTTTCTCCTGAATCCTGTTCTCCGTCGTCCATGAAGCTCCTCATGATTGAGTATGCAGCACAGGGAGTGAAACTTTGCCTGAAGCTCTTTAGATGCCGTGCATGTTTTATGTTTTCCTTACACATGCCATGGCAACTTTTACAGACCCTGCTCATCCAGTTTCTTCCTAGTGTCCCATATCTTATCCATCAGAACAAGTTAAGGCCATAAAAGGTCATGACACCCTTAGAAAAATGAAAAGCAGGAAACTATTTAGCCTTTGGAGTTATTTACAATATTTAATTTTTGTGTAGAAAAGCTGAAGTATTTTTTTTTAATATTTATTCATTTCAAGTATGTCTTCAATTTTGCCTGAGGTGCACTTTATTGAGTTTAATTAAGGCTTTTTGTAGTTGCTTGATGATTTTGGATGTTTTGTTAAAATGTTCCGTCTGCTTATTTGCATTTTTAAAAAGGTATTAAAATTCTCCTGATAAGGCGGATGAGCACAACATTATTAGATTTAAGACAGCAAATAATCATATTTTTGCCATGGTTTTTGAATATAAAAAAAAGATTTGTGTGAGGTTTCCCAAAGAATTCAATTTATTACCTATTATTATGTTTACTTTAGTTTTTTTAATTATGTTGTTTTTGGTGTTGCTATTATTTTATTTTGACTACTCAATTGTCTTAAAACCCTACATATATACTATGTTTTTTTATGTTTTCTCATGGAAGAGCATAAAAAAACCCACTTAATTCTTAATCAGTCAATAAACTTAATATATATATAAACATAATCACAAATATAATAGTAAACAATGAGTCCTAGGTTTGCTGTAGCCCATCTGATCTACCATAAATGATGGTGAGGAACATCCCGGATATTCTGTCCATTGCAATCCCAATTTGATATAATTTTAAAAAATCGGATTTATAGTCTGTGTTTAGGCCGGCGACCAGTCCCACGTGTACTTTACCTTATAAATAGCAGGCATCGTGGATTTGGAGCTGGGAGATCTACATCAACGAAGCGGTTAAAAAACTTACAGAAGCGCTGGATAAAAAGTAATTTTTAATTGGGATTTTAGTAGATTTTTAAAAAGTGTTTACGTCAGTTGAAAAAATGTCCACGCAGGAGCTATAACTCTGGTTTCAAAGGATTAAAGCCAACCAGAAAGTAACGTGTTGCAGTTCCTCAAATATCACTGGAGGTAGATCAAACTGGTCAATATGGCCGTCCCACTTCAGGCTAAACTTCCTTTCATTTTTTTATTTTTTTTTTATTGAATCTACTTGGTGACATCAGAGATTATCTGCCTGTATATCTTAGTCTATTGATAGACCCAGGCAAACGTAGTGGCCCAGCAGTAGAGTGTCTGTCCTGACATTAATAGGCTTTGGTTCAAATCCACACTTCAATCATACCAAAGATTCTAAAAGTAGGATCCAAACTCTCCCTGCTTGACACTCAGCATTAAAGTCTCCCTCTGATGGAAATTATATTCTTTGAGTTTTTAACATGTATGTGTGGCATTTTTCTCATGAAAGAGAACAAATGTAATAAATATTTTCGTTTTTACATTTCCGAATTTATCCAATCGAATGTAATCCAATCGCTGTAAATTAAACTGTTGCAGACAGACTCCGAGTTAATTTACATCACAACAGCTCTGCTGCACATGCACTAAACCCTCATCTGTTCCTAGTGTCTAGTTCAGGTTCTGGAGAAGAGAAGATGGTATCTTCACATTGACTGCAGTCAAATGAGCCGCCGTTCACATTTCTGTGGTCAAATCAGCATCACTGGATTTTTTGTGTGAGTTTCAATGTGAACGGCGGCTCATTTGACCGCAGTTTTAATGTAAATCAATGAAAGAGCATTTTGATGTTAGCTTTCATTATTTTATCAAGAACTCTGAGAAACCAATGATTGAATGTATTGATCACAGTCAATAAACATTGGAGAATTAGCTAAAAGAGTCTTTGGTGAACTGGAAGGAGAAAGAATCAGGATTTTGGAGGAAGTTCTGTCCATGAAGATCTTCACTTCCTCGTCTGAGCTGACATCCGGATCAGAACCATACGGCTGGACATTATTAATATTAGTTGACATTTTATGTAGCAGCGGTGAAGATTTACATTAGCGAGACACAGAGCTATCATAATCAGACAGGGGGATTCGGAGGCGAAGCTACTCACCAAAAGCCCCCCCTTCAGAGGAGATTTTTAAAGCAGGCTTCAGATCAACATAAAAAATGGCTTTTTAAGACATTAAGGTTGTGGGATTTTGGTTAAAAACGTCATAATCACAATTAAAACACTACTGGGAACGTTTAAAAAAAAGTTTGTCATATAGTCACTGAACACAATTGTAGCTCACCATTCCTCCACACGATGGATCAAGTGAACAATTTTCACACACCCAGGTCTGTGACAACTAATGACAATTTTACTTAAAAAAAAGTTCTCATTCTGCTTATTGCCATCCAGCTGCCTTTTTATAACCATTAAATGTGGTTTCGCCACATCAAGCTTCATTTACTTTTTGACGACATCAGAGATTATGGGTCCAGCCAAAATCCTGGTGAGCAACCTTTAAAAACTTCCGGCATTTATAGGACAATCTGTTTTTATTTCAAAGAGGAGCTCCAAATAAAAGCACATTTGGATGTGAATATGTCGGAATAGAAAAAAAGCTTAAAAAAAAAAAAAACGTGATTTGGGGGGGTGACTCATGTACTGCCGCTCAGGGTTGTTATGATGGGATTACAGAGGATGGACTGAGTGTTGCTTGCTTGGTTCCTGCAGTCTTCCAGGAACACAAAAACACTATTACCAGAGCAACAGAGAGGCAACAGCTTGAAGGCACCTGTATGAGTGAGCTGCCGTGGATTTGCTGCAGCTGCTTCATACAAGAGATGATGCTCCCCCTTTGCTTCATTAACTGTTTCAGACCAATAATAACAACCTCCCCAATATGTCACTCAAATTGACTGTATTCACGTAACTTTGTACAGATAGAAGATCTCTGTAGTCGTCACTATATTACAACTTTTTGACCAGAAACTAACTTGTTTAATGAGGGTTTTCCTCGCACGTGTTTATATATAGAACACCTCAGATGTCTTATTAACAGCCAGCATGTTGGCCTCATTTGTGAAGGCCTTTGACTCTATCACCACCCTATAGATCCAAATCCCTGCTCTCCGCGCCTTCATGGGCCCTAATTAATTGGATCAAGAGAATGCCGTTAAGTATTTGACAGCTCTGTGAGTGATAACAGTGCAACCAGAACAACATTCCCATGTATGTTCCCCAGGAGGAGAATCATTCCATATTAGGCCCATTGACTCTCAGCCACTCTCCTCCTGGGGGATTTAACCTAACCACACTGATAAGGAGCCGCAGGGCTGTGCTTTGAAAGATGTCGGAAGCTTTGAAGTTATTTTCTGAGGTGCCATGTCTCAAAACTCAAATCTTTAAAAAATGGAGCTCCAAAGATGAACTTATGCACACAAAGTATCATCACAAACCTGAAAAAGGAAGCTAAAACAGAAGTAAAGGAAGGTAAACATTGTACAAAATAGGATGTTTTTCATAAAATCTAAGTCTAACCCTGAAAATGAAAAATCTTACAGTTTTGGTGATCTTTAAGTGTGAAGAACTAACACTAAATTACAATCAATGAAGTACTTTAAAAACCCACTCCACTGAAAATGGTGTTTTTAACATGTTCCTGTAGCGTTTTTCTGATAAAGGAAGACATACATAAGGAAAATTAAACTCAAATTGCATTTTTGAGTATTTCTTTATTCAACATTATTTGCGCCAACAGTCCAGCCCACAACTCAGAGATGAATTACGAGTTCAGGGATAGGCATGACATGGTTTTGTAGTATCCTCTGGGCTGACGACGTCCCGCACCGTGCTGGTAGGATAGGCTCAAACCATAGAGGAATAAACCCCACGAAGGTGGTTTTGGGCATGAGTAATGTGACAAAGCATTGATCCAGGATAGGACGGGGTGGAGGAGGGCCGGCAAAACTGTCTAAAATCAAGAGAGATGAAGATTCATGAATTTAAAGGGGCCATACCATGAAAAATCAACTTTTTGAAAAACCTCGGAACAGCATTTTAATCCATTCACACATTTCTGAGTAATCCTCTAAAAACCTACGCTATCAACAGCAGCCCCTCCCATACCCACAAAAACGAGCGGGTCCTCACAAGCTTACATCCAGGATGAGTCTCGTCCGCCCCCAGTCTAACACAAACACTTTCTATGCTAGCTAGTGGTGAGCAGCTATCTTTGCGATAAATGCCCGGGCTACACAGTATGAACATTAATAAAAAAAATTGCTTTCTTTTTTTTTGGGGGGGTGGCACGCTGATGAGGACGGCTCTAGGATGACATCATGAAAGGGGCGGCACCCTTAAGGAGCGAAAGGCGGCGTCTCATATCGAGTCGTTTTACTTCCGGGTATGAAAAGAGTTCACAAAAATAACTCATATTTCATAAATAGTTTGTTTTCAGTGTTCCAAAGGTAATGCATGATCATATATATCGATATAGTTTACTCTGAAAGGCTACAGAAAAGCATGACATGCCCCCTTAAAAGAAAAAGCATAATTGTGATTGACAGACAAGAAAAGTCAAAGACTTAAGCTATTGGTTCAGAGTGAAAACTTAATGGAAGAGTGGCCATTCAGAATCCAGTAAGACGAGTGAGGTTGATCTTCCTTATTGAAAGTGTCGCTTCACTGAACTGCATTATTTAGGAAATTTGAGATTTGATGTGTTACATACTAAAAAAATGTAATACTGCCCCGTGACCCAGTAAGGCAGGGGTGTTAAACTCAAATCGCACAGGGGGCTAAAATATAAAACATAGTCAGTCACGGGCTGAACAGTGGGATATCATTCCCTTTGCCTGTCTGGGCGGATTGGGATTTAAGTGTGGGTTTTGTCAATGTGTTTTGTTGTCTGGCTGTTTTTCCCTCAGTTATTTTATCCGGTTATGTTTATTTCTTTCTACACTATGATTGCTCTAGCTGATCTCTCAGCCTCCATGATCATAGTGTTGCTTTAATGTGTTAGCAAGATAACATCAGGGCGTTAATAATAATAATAATATAAAATGATCTGGAGGGCCAGATTTAATTACTCCGTGGGCCGGATCTGGCCCCTGGGCCTTGACTTTGACACATGTTATGTAAGGGATGAAATGGGTTGAGAAAATAGATGGATGGATGTTTAAAATGTAATACAATGAACTTGTTTTTAATATTTGTGTTACATCCTTAACCGGATTACTCTAAGGCAACATTTAGGACGTGAGTTTGCCCTCTCCTTAAAACTGATTGCTGCAAAAACAAACAAAAAAACATAATTTTCTTATGTAATATCTCCAATGAGTTTTGGGTTTTCTGTAAAAAAAAAGGCAAAAACATCATATTCTTGCTAAAAGTGCTCCACATTTGCAGCTCGTCCAGTGTTTGCACTTGTTCTTCTGCCTTAGGCTTGTTATGAGGAAGGTGATGGAAATGTAAACACGAGGCAGACCGTGTGAATGTTTTATTTCTACACCACTTACTCGCTTACTGCAGAGGAGCTTGCTGTGTGCTCAGCTTTTCTGCCATCCCTGTTGGTCAGCCTGCAATTTTTTGCTCATAATGAAGGAAAGAGATTACGTGAAAATCGTGCAGAGAACGTGAGCATGAACGAACAAACGATGAACATTTGATGATCTCCAGGGTTTATGCGTGTACTTTCTTATACATGTAAAACCATAAAATTACTGTACCTGCTTGTTCATTTTTTATTGTTGGAGCAGAAACGGAAACATATAAACTGGAAGTCTATATCCTATTGATTTGTTCTGCTACTCCTACTTCTGCAGATGCATTTCCATCAGGAACTGCACAGTGCTTCATAGGTTAGTTAGGGATTTTGCATTGTCCCTAGTTGTGTGGGTGATTGTGTGGCTCTGTGTCATTCTGGTAAACAGTTCAGAATGTACTACGCCTTTGCCTAACACTATCTGGGTTGGCTCCACTGTGACCCCATGAATGGATGGATGGCTGTTTCTATTGGTAAATAAAGGAGAAAGTTCCCTCAATTTAACTTGTTGCAATTGTTGTTGCAATTTAACTTCATTTAAGAACATAATGTTTTGCTCTCACCTCACAGTTAAAAAGTGCCGGTTAAAATCCCGGCTGGGACCTCACTATGTGGATTTTGCCTGTTCTTCTTATTCCTGACACTCTGGTTTCCTCCTGCAGTCATAAGACATGATTAATCCTAAATTGTCTCTAGGTGTGAATGTCTGTGTGAGTTCGTGGCCTTGCAACAAACTGCCGATCTGTCCAGGGTGTACCCCATCTTTATCCAACAATTAGACTCCGGCAGCGCCATGACTCAGAAGGGGATTCAGCTGGTTCAGAAAAATGGATGAGTTTCAGACTTGTGTTGGGTTTAACAAAGAAGATCAGGTTCATTCTGGATAATTTTATAAACTGAGTATTTTTTAACATTTAATTATTGTCTCTGGGCAAAGGAAGTGGTTCGATATATACTTTTGGGTCGTCAGTGATTTGATTTGGATTTACAGTGATCCCCACTTATACGAGGGGGTTAGGGACCGGAGGTATCAGCGAATACGGAGAACCCCCTGCCCCATTGGCCAAAGGATGTCTGTTATTGATCCATACTCATCAAAGATTCTTTTGATCATGCTTTGTAAAACATTTATTAAAGAGCATTGTAGTATTGCTCAACATAAAGAGTTTTTTTATTCAGAACAAAAGACCGTCCAACAATGACAGGATACTTTATGACGTAGATGAAGAGTGTCAATTTGTCTCTGTCTCAAAGTCAGAGGGATATGATCAACACCTGCTTCTCCGCGATTATTTTCTTCAACATATCAGAAGTTTTTCTGCCGCTTCTGAGTCATGCAGGAGAACAAAGAGAGGAGTTGGCACTTCTCTCGCGGAGGGGGAGCGTAGAGGGGGCTCTGCTGCACTCCGCTGTGTGGAGATACACCTCAGCAGCGCAGCACCTCCTTCGGACGCAAAAATTTTATAAAAGCGTCTTGAGTTGTCTCAATTTTTGTGATGAACCAGAAGAGTCAAGTTACTGAAAAAAAAATCTGTGATTATGTCACAACGCGAGTAAAGAAATGTGAATAAGAGGGGAACACTGTACTCATTTTTTGCTGCAATTCTACAAAACAATTTTTTTAACAGTTTGAAAGCCTATTCAAAAAAATATCTGAAGTGGTTACAATTTTTTGTGTGAGTTACACTCTAAAAACATTCTGCAATGGTCAAAATCCACAAAGTAGTTATTTTATTTTTAACAATAGTTATACATTTATGAGTTTGTAACACTCCTCACAACCAACTTTATAGACTTTTCTCAGACAGACAAACATTTTCACCCATTCCTCTCTTATTTTAACTCTCGGTCTATTCAGACGGGACACATTTGGTCCGCTTAAAGTGAACCAAAGTTCCTTTACCCCAATAGTCTGTAACAATGTTTAAGTACTAATCCACCCAAGTGGACCCTGGTCCGAGACCAGGAACGGCTCTCAGACCCATCTTTCGAGGTGGGCTCGTTTCGTTTCCAATCGGACTGAACCTCGGTTTCCTCTGAAATTCCTCAGTCGGAAAACAAAGCGGTCCAGGAGCGAAATATTGGAACCAAAATGGCCACTGCAGCAGGTTATTAGCGGCAAATGTGGAGCACATTAAAGCAGCAACACATTAAAAAAGGTTGGATGAATGAAAAAAAAATCCAAGCAAGGGACAGAACTGTAGCACCTCCATCTTTCTCTTTGTTTTGACACGCCCCAGTAACTGCTGGTCAATGACTGAAGACATCTTTAGTCACATGGTTTTGTCAACAAGTTTTGTTCTACAATAGAATTCTCTGGTAGACCCCAGTCTGAATACAGACCTAACGTAAGGTTTAGAACTCAGTCCAGAACAAATCCTTTTTCCAGTGTGAATACACCTTCAAATTTCAAACCTTCATAGAAATTTAAGTCCAGTATTAAAACCAAAGCTCTGCCATGAATCGGGGATTCGTGTACATTTGGCAAACTGAACACATTTTGTACTGTGTAAGAGACACAGCACATTGACAAGAGTCTACAGCTAGACCCAGAACACAAAGCTAAGTAAAAAAATTTAAAAAAGCATTCAAAAAAGTTCAGAAAAATGTATGAGACTACCAGGTGTGAGGTTTATAGCAACCTAGCACTGTATTACAAGATTTACTGCAGCTAATACGATGAAATTCAGTTTCTGGATCTAAAGATGTGAGCGCAGTTAACTGCAAGCTTTGAACATATTGTTCAAATTTCACATGAACTGTTGCAATCTGTTACACACTCCTACACACTTACTGTTAACAATGTAGTGCCTTTTATGTCTTTTTTGCTTTTTAAAAACATCCTTTTAAATTGAAAAATGATCAGGGTCATTAACCTAAATGTAGTTTTAGTTAAAGAAAAAGAATACGGTTGTCCCAAACAGCACCTTATGCTGCAGAGGCCTGTGCTGGTCTGCAGGGGTAACATGAGCCCCAACAAAGAGAACACATCTGCAGAAGGCATCAGTCATTAATGATGTGGCGGGCAAAGGAAGTGCTTGTTATGAAACCTCTCGGTAGCTGTCACTTAAGGGGAAAAATATGTAAAACGTGTGGTTTATTTTTCCTCGCCATCAAAACTGAAGCACTCCCTCTGCAATAGGCCCACCAGGGACACCATGTGTCTTAACCAGGGACAGTTTGACGTGTGCAGAATCTGTGGATGAACTGCTGAACTCACAGCCAACAGACTTCATTGTTTTTTTTCTTTTTGTTCCTTTTATCCCCACATTTGATCTGTACATTTGCAGGCTGCATGTGTTCAACTGTCATAGCAGTTCTGATTCTGATTGTAACAGCTTTGCTCCTGACAAGATACGTTTACTCCGGCCACACCAACATGCGTTTAAGCGACCACTTCCACTGAAAGGTCAGTGTAAACACTGGTATATATATTCCTGGAGAGCTCTTAAGGGGTCCAGATGACCCCACCCTTATATTGATGAGTGATCCCTCCCATGACAAAGGTGGTCAGCATTTTGTGTCTGCCACGGACACCAGAGTAGATAAAAAAAATAAAAACAATTTCAGCACGCTGTCTTGTGAGTTCCAGATGACCCCACTTCCAATGTAAACCTGCCTAGGATTGCACAAGGGATATGCATGTTACAGGCTTTTGCGTTCAAAACTCTAACATTCACACGTAGCTGTGAACTGTTTTCGGGCTCTATGTACAAGATGTGTGGCCATTGACTCTGTGTCAAAATTTAAACCAGATCAAAGTTTCACCCATCAGGGTCTGAGATTTGATTGTAACATACAGTATCAACACATTCTCATCCCCAAGTCATCACATTTGGTTAAGGACCTGTCTGTGTCTCTTTTTTGACGTTTTGGTTTTCCTCAAATTTTTGATATGCTGGCTGTTCGTAAAATCAAGGTTCCGCAACCCTCGGGACACAGTACCAGGATGCAGACTGCTTCTTGGGACGTGTCCAGTACCTGTACCCCAACCTGGTACGATAACCCTAACCAGGCACCGGACGCAGTACCAAATGTGATCTCAGACGCGGTACCAGACCCGAACCTGTACCAGACGTGGTAGCGGGCAAAAACTGGTACCAGCTTAGGGTATCAGGTTAGGGTATCGGTGCACTCCGTGTCCTGGTACTGGACCGGTTCAGGTTCCCAGCCCAGAGGTTGAGAAAAACAAAGAGTTGAGAACAACCAAACTGACAATTTTTGAGGCAGAGGGGTCTTTAACCAAAGTCAATATGTGATGAGTTGGTAGTGAGAATGTGGACATACAGGTCCCTATAAACATATATATACTCATATATATATATATATATATATATATATATATATATATATATATATATATATATATATGTACAGAGCCTCTCTCACCCTCCGCGAGTGGTTTCTCCTCTCGGCTCAGGTCCTTACCAGAGGCCTGGGACCTTGGGGGTCCTTAGCCGTTCCTAGCACTGCGTTTTTTGGACTGAGATGTCTGAGGTCTGTCCAGAGATCTGCTGTAGCCACTCCTCCAGTTTGAAGGTTACAGCCCCGAGTGCTCCAATTACCACGGGCACCACTGTCACTTTCACCTTCCAAGCTTTCTCCATTTCCTCTTTGAACCCCTGGTATTTCTCCAGTTTTTCATGTTCCATGTTCCTTCTTATAGAATAACATTTTATTGCATTGTTGCATTTCCTAATTTGAGTTCCACCTAAAACAACTGTCACTGCTCCAGCTGTTGCAGCAGAATTTCCCTTTCAGGGTTGAAAAAAGTATCTGTTTAACAGACATATTTATTTCTATCTCTCTTTTGCACCATCCTTCCTCTAAAGTCCCAGTTGCTGTGGTCAGGGGGAGTTGAAATGAGCCCTGATCCCATCTTCCCATCTTTGATCCTTTTTATTGGTTGTCATCAGCAGCAGATACAGACTGAGAAGCTTGGGAGAGTGTGCCATAAACATATTACCTGACGAATAATGTCTTGTGTTGACTATTGGATTTTATACAACAAAAATAATATCTGAAGTGTTAAGGCCATTGTTGTGTTCGTGTTCTTAATAATCAGGCCATGCAGTTGCTGAATCTTAATCTGTTTTTAATCTGTCTTCTTCTGCAGTTTTACATCAGTCATGCAGTTACAACAACTCCCAAACCAACCGCTTGTGCCACCTAGTG
>NC_050521.1:7133842-7148156 GCF_002922805.2 Oryzias melastigma | reverse complement strand
AACTTTCTGGCGGCTTTAGATCCATGTCGCTTTTTCAGTTTACTCCTGGTACCATGTTGTGTTCGTGTTCTTAATAATCAGGCCATGCTGTTGCTGAATCTTGATCTGTTTTTAATCTGTCTTCTTCTGCAGTTTTACATCAGTCATGCAGTTACAACAACTCCCAAACCAACCGCTTGTGCCACCTAGTGGTGCAGATAATTCACAGCTTATAATCACAACAGCCATGTTGACAGGAGTTTGCCTCACCCAACTAAACAGCGTTCCAAGAAGAGTCCTTTCTGCTGGGTCCAATGATCTGCCCAAAAATCTTGCCCCTAAAAATACACTAATTTCATCTGTCATAAAATCAATGGAGTCAAAACAGTTTATTCAAAAAGTAAAACAGCATACATCCATGCAGCAAATATGCTAATTGTAGGCATAAAATTAGACTTTTTAGCATGGAGGTGAATGGGAAACTGGTCCCTTTTGCAGCCTGCCTCCAGTGGTCTTGGTTGGAACTGCAGTATTTCTTATTTATTGATTTTGATGGCTAAATGTGTGATCTTGCAATGTTTTACAGCTCAAATAAAACAGTGGCAACTTTGCTAAAGGTCTGTTTTAGTTTTACCAGCAGAATCCCTTGCATTGATTTTATGCCTTCACAATCCTCGTTTAAATTCCTCCATGCCTATCAGTCTATGTAAATCCCCACAGTTGTAGTACAAAGGTAGAGCAGTCAACCTCTGATCCAAAGGTCACAGATTTAAATCCATCTTGCCTGCTTATGTGTCCAAGTATCCTTGGGCAATACACTGAACCCCCATATTCCTTCTGGCAGTTGCTGGTTAGTTCCTTGCATGGGATCAGATCCATCATCATTGTGTGTATGTGTGTATACATGGGATGAATGGGATGTAGGTACAAGATAGCAAAGCTCTACATTAGTAGATTGCTGTCATTTCACTTCTTGCATGTGCACATATTTTTACACTCTTTACACTCTGCATTAATCAGGAGTTTTTAGGGCAGTAAAGCTAATTTATTCAAAACAACCAGGTTGCGTTGCTCCTGAGTGCGTTTATTGAAGGTCTATGGTAATCTCCTCAGACGAGTGGATGCAATCAGATGTCAATTCACAATATTGGACCTCACCAGTACAGTTAATCTTTGCAAATGAAATGAAAGCCTTTGTGTTTTAAAATATTGAAGGGAAGCAATGAGATGTCAACGAGATATGATTGCTCAACTGGGTGCAAACTTATTCCTGCAATTTATGAAACTTTTTTTTAAAGAAATGTTTGAGTCTGAACAAAAATGTACATTGATTAAAATTCAAATTCAGTCGAAGTCATCTTCAACTTCGTGAAGAGTCAATTAGTTCACTGGAGGAGTCAGTCTGGATCTGGCTGCTGCAAATGTTTCCAGCAAGAGTGAGGAATCTTTTTTTCTGTATTGCCCAGAGGGAGGGAAACATTCACATCCATGATGATGTGCACAAGACCTGCTTTGTACAAAATCTTTTAGACTCTGGATGCTTCTGTATATTTGAGACACGCAAATGCCTTACTGTACAGTCTTTGGGAGTAAGCTGCTGAGATCAGCAGTAATTCATTGGCTGTATATGACAACTGGACTGAGTAAGTGTGATGTCAACGATTGGAAATGTCTTACTTCCAACCAAATGAAGTCGCCATTTTTTTGCAATGTGGACACCGCCATGTTGGAACCACATAACCTTAGTAAGTAGTGATTGGTCTGAGTCATCAATCCTATGGCAACCACTCTCACCAATCATTAGAGAGCTTGTTGGAAGACCACACCCCTACCACTATAAGCTGCCTTCAGGAGAATCTGTCAATCAAATGCGTGGAACCACATATGATTGGTCAGTTTGTAACTTGAATACCTTGCTCTACAGAAGAAATGTCATGGAAAAAAAAAAGATTAGCAAAAAGTAGTAAAAAGAAAAAAAAGGTATTAGTGCAAGAATTATTATTCTGATATATATAATGACTGAGTAGTAGCTGCTTATTTCCCAAATAAAAGTCTATGGGATCTTAGAATCTTGGAGCCAGTGGATACTTCCTGTTAGGGAGGGGAGAGGAGTCACTAAATCCAGTTGTTATATACAGTCAGTGGTCTCAATCTAATTGTCAACTGTTGTCACATCATAATATTGGAGTTTGGTGCCGGTTAAGATTCAGCAATGAGCTAAAAATAGAGCTGAAGTCTGTTTCAAGTCAGAGTAACAGTTAACCAAAAAAATTAAATTAATGGATTTAACAAGCAGTGAGAGAGAAACAACACTAATCCTGAGAGAATCCTGTGAATTTTCAAAGTAAAACCTTTTTGCAGAATGGACAGCTTTTAGATATTCTGCTCGGGAACATGGCATGCAAACGAAGTTAGTACTAGTCTGTTTATGCTAAATATTACACAGTTCCACGTGCAAATATAAAAGAATTTGCCTTTTTTTTCTCTCAGATTTAGTCTGCCTTTGATAATGAAAAAACACCAGACTTCTTATTTTGTATCTGTATCCATTTATAATTTTGTAAAAGTTCTCTAATAACCTTATTCCCCCTTTTTTAATACCTGAATCTTTGTCCCCACATTTCTGCAGTAGAAATCCAACATTTTTCAGAGTTTTTCCTACTCGGTTTTCAGAAGTTAACATTAAAGTGTGGCTCTCGTAGGTTTGCTTTGCCTTTAATCTTCTCTCCAGTTCATCTTCAACCAGCACAAAGTGGTTTAAGTTTGCAGACTGTGCTTTGATGCTGCAAACCCATTTCTTTTACGTACAAAAAGGGATTCCTTTTGATTCTTTCAGGTTTCATGACTTAACCCTTTTTTAAACATCTAAAGAGTCTGAATAAATTTACAAAATGAAACCTTTTTGTATTTTTAATGACTGGTGTGTATCCTTTAATCACAGAAATCCCCACCCAAAATGTCATTATTGCTCTTAAATCACATCCAAAGTTAACTCGCATGAAAAACATAAACAGACTTCTACGTTTAAATTAATTTATCCTATCAAAAATGCACACAGAAACTATCTAAAAAAGTGAATTTTTATCAGATCTGGTGAAACAACAACAACAAAGATATTATATTGTACTGCCATGAAGTAATATGTTAAAAAAGAAAACACACACAGTTACATTAAAATGTTATAGCATCATAATTGCAATACTTGTTGTTTGTGCAGTGCTTTTTTTCATATTAGTGTTGTCATTTTACCCACCCAGACCATTTTTAGGCTGTCTCTGAGCAGTTTTGTAGTCTTTATCACTGCCTTTGCAGATGCTGCATGCATGGTTAATGAAGCCCCATGTTCAATTACGCTTCAGCTTTGCTTGTGTTTGGCCCTGCGAGCTATCATACAGACAGTCTGTTTCACTGAGTAACTATGAATTCTAGAGTAGAAATTAATCAGGGTGTTGTTATTCTTGTACTGACTTTGGGGGCCGAATTCAAATGAGTAAAAGGAGAAATTTATTTTATACAAATGTCATTTACATATAAACCTCTTAGTTTAGATAGTTCATACTTTTTTAAACAGGCTTCTGATTCAGCTAAATTTGACCAAAAAAGTGCAGGATATTAATCTGTTAGGAAAATAAAACACCTATTTCTTTAAAAATAAGAGCAGAAATTTAATCTAAAAAAATATAATACAAAATAATGTGTGATAAATTTGTGATGCTTCATCAATAAAACAGATTATTGTGACTTTCCAAATAAAAGTTCAAAACATGAAGTGGTAGTCATGTTCCTGTATGTCTATTTAGCTCCTCTACTATTGGCTTTCCAGCATGACAGACAGCTGTGGAAATGAAAGCCACCTCTGCAGGTCTTTGACCATCTAGCGGTGACTTTTATACTTGAAAATCTGCCTCTGACAAGCAAATATTTTGACACCTGGTCAGGCAATAAGAGAAGGAAGATTTTTATTTTTATTTTTTTTTTTGTGAGTACTTCATATTTATCAGTAAGACATGTGCTGTCTTTATATCAAAGCTTTCTTTGAGTGAAGGCTCCTGATCCTCTTGATCTTTAGACTTCTGATCCGCTTGAATGAAGCCTTGCAATGAATTCATATAACTGAGCTGCTCCAGATCTCCGTGTCCTCTCCTCTTGCAATCCCTGATTGAGTCATCTACTTCACAATCAACAACAATGAGACTCGGATCTGGTTAAACTGACCTGCATTTTCCAATTTTCCAATAAGAATGGAACATTGAGGCGAAGATATTTTTTTCTATTTCTTTTTCAAATAGTTTTGAGTTTTTGTCAGAGAGAAATAAAGATACAACACTAAAAAGAGATGTAAAAAGAGTATTGTAAAAGGTGTGTAGGACATTATGGAAGTTTTTATACCCAGAACCCAAATGAATGTGCAATTCTCAATTGACAATTGCGTTTGTAATTTGGTCATGTAATTCAAAAATGCACTTTGCATCTCAATATCCAATTCAGGCTTGCAATATGCAAATACATTTTGCAGTTTAGATTTTAATGCTTTTTTTTTTCAAGTTGCAAAATGCATTTTTAGATTGAAAGCCATGCTTGCTTATTGAATTGCCAATTTCAAAATTGCACTTTTTTAAAAGTGCATGATCAGATTGATTTATCAGTTTAAAATTGAATTTTACTTTAAATTATGGGTGAAAAAAAATCTATTGTATACATGTACACATGTAATGTGTTATTAGTTGATTTGATCTTAATCTTTGATGTTTATAATGATCTCATTAGGCCCTTTAAAAATGTGTTTACCTTTTCTTTAAGAACCTTGAATTTTTCTAATAATTATTTAGACATTTTAACACATTCCATTTTTCTATTTATTTCTAATAAGATTATCTGTATTTCATCAACTGAAATTGATAATTTGTCAAGGAATTAGGTACATGTCTGGTAAGATGTTGAGTTTTGCAGAGTATTTTTGTTTAAAATTAATTTTGTGAAATGGGCAAAGAGCGTGCACCTTTTACTTGAATCATCTTAATAGTAAATGGTTAATTGTGTGTACTTGTATAGCGCTTTTCTACCTTCCTTTAAGGCCCAAAGCGCTTTACAGTCACAGACCCATTCACACATTCACACAGGTTGCTACTGTCGAACACTGGCGCTAACCTTTCATCAGTGGCAGTTTGGGGGTTCAGTGTCTTGCCCAGGGACACTTCGACACATGAGCAGGCAAGGCGGGATTCGAACTCGCAATCTTCCAATCTAGAGTTGACCGCTCTGCCGCTGCTCCACGGCTGCCCCTGGTCTCTCTGCACCATATGCAGGTTTTAGTAGGGTTGAAAACTTTAAAAATCTGTAAGACATGCCTCCATCTGATCTATTTCATTCTTTCGTGTGGCTTAAGTGTTTGCATGACTTGCAGAAATGAGCATGAAATGGTTCATCCTTCAATGGGTGGTCTACGATCTTGATATTTTGTGTGGGCAACCAGCAGGCTCCATGCAGATTTGCCCATTTTGTTGTCCTCAGACAGCCCATATCCACCTATAAGAGCAGTTGTGACATGGATTGTCACTTTGTTTTCTGCTGTATAATGCCAACAACATCAGTGTATCATTTCTTAGAGTACATGACACTCTTTCTTGTAAAGACCTGCAAAGTGCTACACTAATCTGACCTTGAAAGGCTGGAAAACCCAACGTGTAAACACAGTGACTAGCTCTCTTCAATAGTACAAAACAGCAGACCCGCCTGAAAGTCAAATGTCAACACACGTGTGTGAGATCCTCCCAGTTCAGTTGCTTCTGCTGCATTTCTCTGAGACGGAGGGGGTATGCTGGGAGTCTACGAAGACAGAAGGCCATTATGTAGTCTCATCAGTAAAAGCATCCATCAATCAGGAATGTGAGGCCCTTTCTCTGGCCTGTAAAGGGTGATGGGTAGCAGCCACAGATGGCAGACCCTCTTGCCACAACATCAGACTTGACAGTGATAACACTTCATCACTCCATGATGGACCTGACTGCAAATATTTATGGCTGACTTTCAGAAAAGGCTCCCTATAATTTCAAAAATCTCACACAAGACACTGAGAACAACCAGTCTCCTCAGTCAGCAACCACCCCCCATGTATTGAAGTCATCGTTTAACTCAGCTGGTTGGTTTTACTCTGTTTTATTACATGTCCCTCATGTGTAATGTCTTGCTTGACCCCCTGTGTCTGTGTTCCTTTGACCTGTCTTGATGCTTTCCACCTGTGTCAGCCTATGATTGCATCTTTGCTCACACTACTCAGTCCCTTTTCCTTTTGGGTATGTTTTTTTTTTTTTTATGTTCACATTATTTAAAAAAATATATTTCATCCTTTAAAGAATACATTAGTAAATGCTTTGTAAAGGCGGCAGTGTCAGGATGTAGTGGTGGTTGAGGACCCAAACACAGGAGAGACTTGGTGGCAGAAACTTCAAATATTTAATAAAGTAACCTAAACATGACAAAAACCCATGGAAGCAACGAAAAGGTGGCATAAGAGAACAAAGCAGATGACCTGACACTGAGGAACTGAAAGCCAGACACTTAAATACACTGAGGTTGATTAACTAAATGAAGACAGATTTAACCTGAACATAACGAGACTAACAGGGAAAACAGGACATGGCAAAAGAATGACAAAACCTAAGTCTAGAATCATGACAGTACCCCTCCCCCAAAGGGCAGATCACAGATGCCCAAAAACACCCACGAGGAGGGGACTCTTACAAACAAAACAAAAGTCCAGAAAAAGGTCTCCTGCAGCCAGACGGACGTAAGGGGTATCAGAACCTCAGGTGGTTGAACAGGATGGCCAATGATCAAAGGGTTAGCAGTTCAAACCCTGGTCCCCCAAATCAACTGCTGTCGTGTCCTTGAGCAAGACACTTCACCCTCCCTGTCTCCAGTGTGGCTTCACTGGTGTGGGAGTGCGTATGAATGTCCCAGTGATGTTCAGAGGAACCATAAACGCGTATTGGCAGACACGCCTCTGTTATTCCATGTAAGTCATACAGAAGGAAGTTTCCGGTATGTCTGACACTTCTGCATTCAGAACTTTCACATCCAGATGTCTGCAAGTTTCTGCAACCGTTTTGGGCTCTATGTACAAAATGCATGTCTTTTTGCAACTTAAACCAGGTCGAACTTTGACCAATTAGGTACTCAGATTTGGTAGTGACGTGTGGATGTCATTCCTTTTAATAAATGAAAGATTAATCATAGTGTTCATTGTGGATTTCTATATCACCAAGTCTTTCATATATCAGAATAGAGCTGTGAAAGAAAAAGCCTGAAGCACGATTCACTAGATTTGCTCCACTTCAACACTTTGCACCAAGACTCTTCCAATTGTTATTGGCAAACTTAAAGGTAACCAAACCCCAAATCAACTTTTTTCGGCTGTTAACCTCTATAAATGGGGTTTTAAATGTGCTGTCTGTTGGTAATTGTCACAGTTTTGACAAATTAAAATAAACTTGTTTAATTCTTGAAAATATAGTCAAAAACCATCTATATGCTGTCGCCTACATGTTGAATTGAGCCCCAACCGTCACATTGTATTTTTCTATGGCTACCACTGATGGGGGCCCTCATACGTGTCAGAACTGTTTAATGGGTCCATTTAAATACCAGACTGGACTGAACCATATATACCGTACTGGACCCTCAGTGGAAACAAGGCTTTAGTAAACAGTAGAAAAAGAAGGAGAATCCCCTCTTTGCTCATCCGCTATAAATATCATAAACTAAATGCACGTTCATGAATGTGCGCTAAACCCTCACTGTTGAATGCACTATCAGTTCTGACCCTTAGACTACATAAGGCTTTACCAATTCCACAGTGTGTGGTGATGTATCTAGTTTTTCATCTCAAGATTATTAATTCCAAAAATGTTTTCCTGTAATTGTCACCATTTGGTGTCTTGACTCTATCCTTTAACCACCTAAAACCAAATTTAATTCAGATCCAGTACTGTGATGGAAGCAAAATGCAAAACAATTTAATTTTAATTTTAATCTAAATCAGAGCTAGATTAGGGTTTTGGAGAGGAGTTTATTCTTTACAACCTCATCATTAGTGTGTGCTTACCTGAGGATAGTTTTTTTTTGGTGCTTTTTTTCAACATTACAACTGGGACTTGCAACTGTAGAAAACTGTTCACGTACTCTACATACCACAGCCACAGGCAGTGAGGAGCAGGTCAAAAGGTGCATGATGGGATAACAGAGATCAGAAACATATTGGGGAATTTGCTATCAGTCTGTTTATTTACTCTTTTAAGTTGGACAAAATTTAATAACTGAGAGTTGAAAAGTCTAAATTTTGCAAGTTTTCACATATTTTCACAAATGTATATATTTTTCCATTTGTGTGACCCTGCCTAATCCTTACTTTAAATTTTAACTTTTTAGTTTTATAGTTGCTCTGCTTTTAGTATTAAGTGAACTTTAAACTTCTTTTAGGATTATAAGAGAATGTGTCTGTCTATCTTTCAGTCTGCGTTTAGCTGCTTGTAGTTTGCTTGTAATTTGATTAAATAATTTTAGCATCAATCCACGTTGTTAACATTTAAACAACCTATCCTTCCCTTTTTAAAAGGTTTTGTTGCCATTTTACTTTTTTCTATTAGAAAAGTTTGCTAAATTTAGCTAAAATCTGGAAAAAAATTGTTTTGTGTAAGACAAAGTTGTCTATTTTTATGAGTAAAATCGTTGTTCTAAAATCCCAGATTGCCAATACGGTAAATTTATGAAGTATTATTTTAGATTTATTTTGTCTTCGCTAATTTAGAGAGAAAATGTTGTTTTCTTTTTTCTAAATCTGACAGTGATGTCCTACAAATAAAATATTGAATTTATTTAGCT
The DNA here is from genome assembly GCF_002922805.2 of Oryzias melastigma. Taxonomy (NCBI): domain Eukaryota; kingdom Metazoa; phylum Chordata; class Actinopteri; order Beloniformes; family Adrianichthyidae; genus Oryzias; species Oryzias melastigma. The sequence continues at coordinate 7,139,297 of NC_050521.1, read as the reverse complement.
TAAATTCACAAAGTTTTGTTGTTGGTACATTTTATTATGAAATTCCTATAGTGGGGAGACTGACAGTTAAACAAAACAACAAAGTTTTTTTCCCAAACATAGAGCCTGTGACATTTATTAAAACAAAATGATACCAGTGGATACCAATAATTTTAAATTGTTCCATAAAATAGATTTTTTTTTCTTTAACTCCTTTATGTCGGAATTTATTTCCAGTGACAGAAAAAATAGTATTTTTGCATCATTTTTTGCAAATTAGCGACATACTGAGCAAAAGGGTTAAATAAGCCATTATATGCATATAAGAGAGACAGCTGCTATTTAATCTTAGGCCTGACTGTTAGACATCCTTAAATGTAACATGTTTTAAATCAGAAATGTGCCTTTTGCAGTAACTATTTCTGTATCATTTATTTGCTAAGGCTAGTCATTTGTATGCACTGCCTGGCTGGCAGGTTCTCCTCTTCTACACTGGGAGGATGAGATTGAAGCGTCACGCTCTCTCCATCTACAAGCATAGGACTGTACTCTGAGAAGTTTATTGCTGCCATTACATGCAGTTGATGCCTGATAGTGTCACCATTTCAAGTGAAGGTAAAGCAATCGAGTTTGTGCTTTAAAAAAATGAAACAGAAACCTGAGACCTTTCATTTTCATCTTTAAAGCAAACACAAACTTTAATTTGATCAAATCTGAGGACATTTTTTTTCAGTTCTGGAGGGCTTTGTATTCAGAAAAATGCTTCCTTTATCCATCAGTGAGAAAGTACATAAAGTATCTGCTTATGTGAATGTCAGCAACTGAGTTAGAAGGCAAATATTTAATCGGCACTCAGGTTTAGGTTTGACCAGTCAACGTGATATAACACCAACACAGGGGCACGGGAGGCAGTCGGTTCCCCAATCAGTAGCTGCAGCTTTTGTCTTTGCAGAAGTATGATCCGAGACGTGACAGACAGCGGGTTTAGGCATGGTCAGTACGAGCAGCTGCCCCAGCGGATATTCAAAGGGGGCGCCAGCTTAAAGCTTGGAGAGAAGAAAAAGAACTGCGCCGCTATGGTTTTTTATGATGAATTCTATCACGGTGTTTGGAACAGCCTGAAACTAGCTAATTGGGCCTAACTGTCTTTTTGCTAAAACGGTCTAATCACATGATTTTCAGGCTCCTATAGTGCAAGTTTTAGTTTCCATTTTTTTTATGTCGACTGGAAAGCTATATGTTCACACTTCCCTCAGCAACGCACATTAAAGCGACCACTTTCAATTAAGTCTTTGTAAACGTGCGTATTTGCAAGTTTCAGGTTTCCACGTTTAAAACATGTTCATGCGTTGCTATGCAAGTTTCTACAATAATTTTCATTAAAAAACTCAAGTCTATTGAACACGGGTTGAAAGTTAAGAAAAATGTACTTTTGACCAATTAGGGATTTTGATATGGTAGATTACTGCAAATGCATCCTAATTAAAGTTTTTAATTCAAAGTAAAAAAAAAAAAAAAAGGAATACAATTCACGAAAGTGCCAATTGTTTGAAAAATTGATCATTAGGAAGGGAAACTAATAATTGAAGATTGTAGCCAGCTGAATTCTATGAAACCAGGTATTTCTATTATCAGAATAGAGCTGTGAAAGAAAAAGCCTGGAGCAAGATTTGTGAGATTTCACACTAATCCTCTTCCAGCTGTAGATGGTGTACGAGTAAACGGTAAAAATAACGAAAGAAGAAGAATCCCTTCCCTGTATCACATGACAGGTGTGAATATAAAATAAGATATAATTTCAAATTGATGTTTTGTAGCTTGAGTAACATCAGTAAGTCTGTTGTCATATACATTTAATATGTGATTCCTATTGAAATTCTTGAGTTACCTGATGAGACACACATGCTGCTGTGTTTACAAAGAACGCGTTTTTCATTTTGATTTGCTCTTTTCTTTTCTGGTCGAGGTTTTGAAGTTAACATTTAGATGCCTACGTTCTCTAAATTCAATCCGATAATGGACTACCATGTACACCAGGAATGTCTGGTGATCACATTTCTGAAGTAAATTGCATACAGTATGTACCTATTAACATGCACTTATAGGATTTTTGTTCTCAGTGTTGATGTGTGTCTGCCTAGTAAAGACGTTGATCATACAGCCTAAATTACTGTTAATGCATCTTAATAGAAGTAAGAATAATGTCATCAATTTTAAACTAACTTCAAAAATAAAAAATTCAGACCCTATAAATTCTAAATGTAATACATTCACTTTTTGTTGGAGCTCTCTGCCCTCAGGCAGACGATCTGAAAACTCTTTTAAAAGAGGTAGAAAGGGAATGTGATTTTTCAGGATATGTTGCTGCTGAGCATTTAAACCTAATGTTTTTCAGCTTTAGAATTTTTTTTTATTTGCCCTTTTGGTATAAAATGTTTTTGTTATTATTTTGTAAAACTAGAGTTTCGCTTTACGTCCAAGTCCTATTCTGCTCTTTCTTCTTAGAAGCTCACATCATGCATAAGGTGCTGCCATATAGGAGTGCTTGTTTGATCATGTTACAAGCTCATGATCCTTGTAAGTTATATTCAGATCAAGGTGAGTGTGGTATGTGACGGGGCAGAGGCAGGGCTGCTGACCTTGAAACAGAAGATTGCAGGTTTGATTCCCATCTTGCCAACCCACGTGTCAAAGTGTCATTGGGCAAGACCCTGAACCCCACATTGCTCCTGGTGATTATAGGTCATAGGTTGGTTCCAGTATTACCATCAATGTATGCATGGATAAACGGTACTTTGAGTTTTTAAGGGTTTTGGGCTTTCTAAGAAGCATTTATGCTGCATTACTCTGTAGTATATAAAGACCTTGTTTTAACAATAATGGGAAGGCCAGTAAGTTCTGGATTGAACTTGGTTTTGCACCTTTCTGTAAGGAGTTTTTATGGTATTCCAGTGGGTTGCTGTTTTATTTTCCAAGCTCTCCGGCTTCCTCCCCTGCAACAAAGTTTTGTTTGATTGCGTGATTTGTCACTCTAAATTGCTCTCATAGGGACTAACAGAGTTGGTAATCATTGTGTGTGGCAGTGTGTTGGACTGGTAACCTATTCACGGTGTAGTCTGACTTTAACTAAAGATAGGATAACGCCTTAATCACATTAACCCACACAGGGAGGTAGTCCTGCAACGGATGCTACAGTTTTTAGGGTTGTCCCGACCTGTGGTGGACTCTAGACAGAAGCATCTTCGGCTGTAGTCGGTCACTCACTCAGATCAACCCCAGCACAAGTGCTGCCTGTTTTTGGGTTGTCCAGCCCATAGAGGGTCATAGAGAAGAGGGGCTACACATTTTGTAAGGCCCGCCCAAATGCCCCACACAGATTTTCTAATTTTTTACCCCTTGAGAGGAGTTGAGTGAGGCTCAGGGAGCTCAGGTGTGTCTTGCAGTTTCTTTAAGGCTCATACAGTCCTTAATGGACGTCATGAAAATGGAACTTACCATTGTTGGGTATGTGGTAAGTGTATCATTAAGAATTTGTAAAGATAATAATGTAAGCTGTAAACACCTATGCCCCTGTACTACAGGGTTCAGAAAATTGCCTGCATCTCATCAACTCCACCCTTACTTACCCTTACGAGTTAAGTGTTTGCTCAGAGCATGCTCATCCCTATGTCGTCACATATTGACATTTGGTTTAGGACCCATCAGTGTCACTTTTTGACGTGCTGGCTGTTCATAAAGTCAAGGGTCCACAACCCTTGGGGTGCGGTACCGGATGCAATACTGGATGCAAACTGGTCCACGAGACATGTCAGTACTGGTACCCGAACCAGTACAAGGGTACCAGTTCTGGGTTAGGGTACCAGTGCCCTCCGCGTCCTGGTATTGGACCGGTTCCAGTTTGCTGCGTGGAGGTTGGGGACCTGTGATTTAAAGTCCCCCAATGACAATTTTTTTTAAACGTTCCCAGCAGTGTTTTAATTGTGATTATGACGTTTTTAACCAAAATCCCACAACCTAAATGTCGTTTTCATGTCGATTTGAAGCCTCTGTTTTGAAAATCTCCTCTGAGGCTCGTGGGATTTGGTAAGTAGCACCGCCTATAAACCCCCCTGTTCGGATTATGATAGCTCAGTGTCTCCCTTGTGTAAATCTTCACCTCTGCTACATTAAAACTTCAAGCAATATTGCTAATATCCAGCCGTGTAGTTCTGATCCGGATGTCAGCTCAGACGAGGAAGCGAATTGATCGTCATGGACAGAACTTCCTCCAAAATCCTGATCCTTTCTCCTTCCAGTTCACCAACGACTCTTTAGCTAATTCTCCAATGTTTGTTGACGTTTCTGTGACGAATACATTCAAGTTGGGGGACACCCAAAACGTCACTTTTTGACGTGGCGGGGTCCTAAACCAAACATTAATATGTGATGAGTCGGGAGTGAGAATGTGTTAGTTTGTCACAACTTGTTGCATAAACATTTTCTCACGATAGGTTCACCGAGCGGTCTACAACTTTGATATTTCAAAGTGATCACCTGCATGCCTTTGTCAATTTTTCATCCACAATTTATCTCCGCCCGCAGAGGCAGTTGGGACTAAAGTCTGAGCCACTTCTTGGACCATGCCTAGGCAAAAGCAGGTGGAGATAATGTATGACCCAAAACGGGTTGCTCCATTGTTTCACTTCTACAATGGCTATGAAACTGTTAGTTATTTTATGGACAGCATCATGTTACAAATGAAATGCAGTAACGTCTGTACAAACTGGGGTTCTTTTCTAGCTGGAAATAAAAAGTATTGTGTTCCTGGTGCGGCGAAGCAGGTTAAACACATCCATATATTATGTCGAGCGTGCAAACAGTTGTGTAACTGACCTTTCAAGACTCTCAAAAAAAGATGTAGACATTTTTGTGAGCTAAAACTTTTATTGACGTTTTTCCACATGGAGTGCATCTTTGACCACTGTTTATGGTCAAAGAAGTCCTGGAGCTTCAGCTTGTTGGTCCGTTTCTTCACTGCTTTGACCTCAACGATTCTTCCCGCCTGTCAGGAGAAGATGGATCAGACTGTGAGCAGAATTATAATGGGTCTGCCAACAATAAGCAAAACTGCTCGGAGTGCCGGCAGTGGTCGGTGTTTTTCTTCTTTGTTGGACACATGCTGCAGGCTCACGCAGTGGGAGGGAAAGAATAAACTTCTGTGCAAAGTTGAAATATATTTTTTTAATATCAAAAGTGTATATGGGCCCCTCTGCAACAGAGTTGAGTCGAGGTGATTGAGGTTTAAACTTTCATTTACAGGATTTAGAATACATTCTGGTCATTTGTATTTTTTTCCTGTCACCTGATGGGACAGGTGCTTTGCTGATGCAGGTGGACCAGAACCACAGGACAAAACAGTGTCGTGCAGTGAATTTAGAGGTTCTGTTTGAGGGGAAATTCTAGACTGCATGTTTTATTCAAGACTCTTTACAATCGA
>NC_050521.1:7118852-7133029 GCF_002922805.2 Oryzias melastigma | reverse complement strand
CACTTTTTTTTACCTCATGAACACATTAAATTCCAGCTGAATTTTGTAGTTAATTAAAGTCAATTAAGTTCTGATAAAACAGATTGATTTTTTTTTCATTCTTTTTGCAAAATTGTTTAATTTTATGTATCATAGTTTTGCAGCAACAGTTCAACCTGTGATATATTTTAAATAAATATTGCAAAATGTATATAAAATGTATATAAATTGAAATACATAAAATACACATTAATGTATATAAATACTACCGTATTTTCCGGACTGTAAGTCGCGTTTTTTTTCATAGATTGAATGTCCCTGCGACTTATACTCCAGTGCGACTTATATACGAATTTTTAATGATGAGATATGGACCGTAAGTCTAGAGTGCCCTCTTATGGTGATCTATGCAATTACTTTATTTACTTTAGTTATTCAGACGTGACACAGAGGACTAAGAATTTAACGGATTTAGTGATATGGAGTAAGATTGCATGCAATTAATTACAGTAAAGATACAAAGTTGATGAGTTCTTGAGGCTATAGTTAAATAAAACTGTTATGTTATATAAATGCTACACCTTTTCGTTTTTTTTCATGATGCTAATATGTGAATATGTGTTGACACATATTCAGCCTGTTTTCTATTCACTTATTAATGTTAAAACGTACCTTCAAGGATGATGTAATATCGTTTTTTTCAACCAGTTTGTAAAATAAATTACTTGAAAAAAATGCGACTTATACTCCAGTGCGACTTATGTATGTTTTTTTTCTTCTTCATTATGCATTTTTTGGCCCCTGCGACTTATACTCCGGTGCGACTTATAGTCCGAAAAATAAATATAGTTGGTAAATATAGTTGATTAATACAATATAAATAATATTAAATAAATATAAAAAAAATAATAATAGCTTATTTCAGACTCAAGACAGCCAGGAACTTTCATTTAGCTTTTATTATTTTCCTAAAAGTTTGGTTTTATTTTGTATTCATTTATGTATTTTTTCTCCAGAACTATCAATTCTGTTCTGCATTAAGTCATAAACTGATCCTATCATTTCCTGCAGAGTTTTTTAATTACAAATTCAGTTGGGCCTGGTTGTCAAACCACCAAGTGTTGCTGATTCAGACTTGATAAATGGTAAAGCTTTAACCCCCCCCCCCCAACATTTTAATGTTTTTCTACCAGAAAATATAGAGTAAAAACGATAACTGACCTGTGTATTTTGAAACATCTGTTGAAAACAGTTTACTGAAAAAAGTCTAACAAAAGCAAAAGAAAAAATAATGGCATTTGTTTCTAGAGTTTGAAAATGGTTTCCTGATAACAGTCATTTCTGGGAAATTATAACAACTCAATATGTATTTTTCTCATAAACCACTTATTTGTTACCAAAGTACATTAACTTAATGGTCATGTATTACAAAGTACTTAACCCTTTAACTGCCTGACCAAGACACAATCAATATATTTTTTTCCTCCGCGTATTGCCTTCGGGGGGTAATAGGCCTACATGTAATATTTTTATTAGTATATTTTCTAAATGTGCTCTACCGTTTAGCTGAGTTGGCAGACAATGGGTTTAAAAAAAAGAGCAAAGCAAATCTGTTAAATTATCTTTCCTCTTGAAATAAAAAATCTTAATGAGTACATAACACATAATAGGTACATTTCAAAGTGCCTCAAATAGTTTAAAAATAGATCTGTTTTCATTTTTCTAAATTCCCAAAGCATTCCCAGTACATGTCACTGAAGAAATGATTAGAAGATATCCATAAACCACAAAATGTTCTACCAGCAACTTGAATAGTGCTCTGGAATAAATAATTTGTTTAAACCACAGGTAGTGTGTGACACTCAGAGCTGAAACACATTGTTAGTCTACATTTATTTATTTTTACAAAAGATAGTTTCCACTAATGCTTTTTTAAGGCTGGTGAGATTTCCCTGCAATCCTGATGCACTGTTCAAGAATGCTGCCAGAGAGAGAAAAACCAAGTGGTTTTTTTTTTTCTTTTTATTAATTTTGCTTGATTATCATGTTAAAAGGCTAGATGAGCTAAGCAAAACAATTCTTTCTTTTCTAACATTGGGGAAATTATGTTCACAGACATGAATTCATAACTTCTCAGGCCTGTTTGCCTCTGCTGCATTCTCATATATAAGGGCAAATGACTGCCACCTCCTGCTGAAATGTGTGCCATTGACTGTATAATACAACTGGACTGAGTGCCTCCTCTCCCTTGTGTTTCAAACAGGAAGTACCCACTGGTTCAAATAAACCAAAACCCCATAGACTTTTATAAAGAAATAAACAGCTATTAGTCATTCTATTAGTCAGATTAACTATTCTTGCTCTGATACCTTTTAGAAAACATGTGCTTGCTAATTCTTATTTCTTTTGATTGTTATTTTATTACTAATTTATTATTTTTATTTTTTATTGTCAGTTATTCACGGTATAAACTGGTCAATAAGATGTGGTCTCACAGCCAATGTTTTAAACGCTTGATTGACATTTTTCGTAGCAAGTGGAAGGAGTGTGGACTTCCAACAAGCTCACTCTTGATTGGCGAGAGTGGTAACCATAGAAACATAGACTCTGACCAATCATTATTTACAGACATCATCTGACGACTGAATGGACTTTATTTGGGTTGAGTTGGAAGTAAATCACTAACTCCAGTTCTGCTCATAAAGTTAATGATCTGTTCCCGAAGACGTCTTTATTGTGGGGGACTTAATCAAGATGCTTTGACTGAAAAAGAAAAAAAAGCAGCACTCAGCCAGTGCTTAAGTTGGTTCTGAAAAGCTTCAGTTTCATTTGGAACACTTTGATTTGTTCAATGACTTTGATGACAATTAGGTTTCTGCCTCGAAATCCCATATTTGTTTCATTTAAGTGTTCCAACATGATGTTCAAAAAGAAGATGGCAGCTGTAAAGTTGATAAAAATGACATTCAAGTGTGTCTGAGCTCCCTTCTGCTTGCTTGTTACTTCTGAAAACGCTCATGTCTCTGAACTCAAAGAAACACTTTTTGTTTTGGTGCAAACCCAATGTTGGTGTTCAGCAGACATTTCTGACAGCAGCATGTGAAACAGACGGTGCTGAGCAAAATGTATTATGACCATCATTCATTCCTGGGTTGTCTAGTCTTGCACACAACACCTCTTGATGCACAATGCAGTGCACGATCATCATCACCTGAGGTCCAACGGTGGACTAAACCCCTAACTTTGTATGTTATGAAGCCCCATCTGTCACAAACTTTTTTACCATTGTCACTGAAAATGTATTTTTGGAACAATAACTTTTCTAGTTTTGTGGTCTGCTAATGACAAAAATGTGAAAAGCTTTCTCTCAAGACGCGCAGTCAAAAAAAAAAAAAAGAAATACACATATAAGTGTGCATTATCAGTAATGGCTGTTGATTTGTTCACTGCTATAGACATTTTATCATCTCTCTTCAAATTTTCTTACAAATTCTCCAAGACATCACTATCAGGAGTCTGAATCCTATAGAAGTGTTTGAAATAAAACAGTTATTGTCTTTGTTTTTCGGCCATCTGCAGTCATACTTCCTTCACAATGGCAAGGCTAGCTTTAATTGTGTCAGAGTCTGCCACATTTTTTTATATTTTTTGCTGAGATCTAGGAAGCTTGAATTGAAGCTGCTGTAGCTCTTTAAAGCTGTCAACGACCACACTGTTGCAGTCCAGCTTCTGGCGTTGTTGGATGCAATTAAAGTCTGCAACTTTGCAGCTTTCTCCTGGAATCATTCTGGGGAGTTCTTGTTGACTCTTGTGGAAAATGGGGCCATTGGGCTCCCCCCTCCTCTTTCCAAAGTGAAGGCTTTTTAATAATTGAAGGTCCAGATCAAATCATGGAAGTCTTTTCGATTCCGCAACCACTTCTTCACAGAGAATGTCACTTTTTGAGGAGTCTAAGTCACATAGGTTTTAGCATAAGAAAAGGGTATGCCCCAAATTACCATGCTAACTTGGGGGGTGCTAAAATATCAATATTGCGATGTATCGCGATATTTTGTCTTGCATTGTTTCTCGATGATTTCTCACCAAGTATCAATCTTTTATTTTTGTTTGAAGAGGCTGTAAACATTATACTCTTCATCCGTTGGTGAGACGTTTCTTTGGAGGTAGATAGGGGGCGCGCTTTGCAAGATTAGCTGTTGTGAGCAATTCATTCCAATTCAATTTTACTTATAAAGCGAAAAAAATCACGAAGAAAATTTGCCTCATTGGGCTTCAAAGAGCACCAATGTGCCTGGCAGCTACTTGAATTATTTAATTTTTGTTTTGCTGTTTACAACAATTTTGCACGACATAGTGGCACTGCTCTTCATGTTTACTATTGTTATCACTGAATTTTACAAATAATTCCAATTCATTTGGTGTCAATGCTTGTCGAAGACATAATATTACTGGTTTGCACAAGTTGTTTATTATGATTATGATTGTGTTCAAGCTAAAAAATAAATATGGATATATTTTACCAAAAAATGTGTGTTCTATATAATGTGAGTTATTAGAGATAGTTTTAACTAATTATTGCAGTATTGCGATATCATCGATATCATGAGCCATGTATCCTAATGTATCGTGAGGTACCCTATGATTCCAAGCCCTAATGGTAATCAAACGCACTCTCAAGCCGCCTTAACTCCCATAACAACAACGTCAGCCGGCACATCAAAAAAATGACGACTTGAGAACACCCAAAAAGTGACGCGGAGGGGGCTCTAACCATACGTCCATATATGATGAGTTTGGAGTAAGAATGTGTAGGGTCACCAGACTAAAATCGGTCCATCCTCTAGGTCCCTCCCTGGTGTGTGTGCTAATCCTTGTCTTAACTGCAGATCAAGGAAAAATTTGCCTTATACTCAAGAAGTAAAATAGATCAGGACGTTTTGTTTCTGCTATAATAAAACAAAAATTGTGCATTTTATTTAAAGATGTCCAACTGCTTGTAGAGGAGTAGAGTTTTGTCACATAAACAAACAGACCACGTAAAAAACTGCAATGATTCATGCAGCTGAAGAAGAATCCTCAATTACTTACATCACTGTTAAGCTACGTACTCACCAGGCAGAAAACTCAAGGATTCCAATAGCAACTGTATGGGATTTTAGATTTATATGTCAATGGGCTCACTGATGTTGTTCAAGCTAGGAAATATCAAATTGAAATTCTGTCTTACTCTACGCTCAATCTTGCAAATCATAGACATCTTTCACAGCTCTATTAAAATAAATGAAGAGAAAAATGCAATTATTTCCTCCTCCATGATCAATTTTCAAATGGTTGACACTTTCATGAATTAAAGAGGACACCATCCATACCTCACTACTAAATATCTAATTGGTCAGAGTTCTACATGGTTTGACTTTCAACGCAGATTCAATGGATTTATCAGCAGACTCTGAAAATGGTCTTAAACATGTGTGCAGTTATGCATGAACACGAGGCTTTTGAATGTGGAAGTCCACAACGTACATATGTGCACCTTTACGTAGACTTTTAATTGGAAGTGGTTGCATAAACGCACATTGCCAAGGGCCAAATAGGGCTTTAACACATGCACACCTTTTTATTTTAACTCAAAACTGAGTTATGCTGTATATCAGGTCAAGGTTAACGCTTCAAATGATTAACTTGCTCTTAAATTGGATAATAAAAATTGAGTTTTTGAGGTCCTTGGATCTTTTTCTTTTAACGAGATTCAATCCCATATTTAATGATTTAAAGAAAACAAAATAAATTACCTAAAAGCTTTTCCTGTCTATGGAATCTTTTTTATATGATATATTCCACTGCATCCAATGCATGCTCTAATCAACATCTTATTGGTTACAGAAGGAAGATATTATGTACAGCCAGATGGGATTCAGGTCAATTTTGTCCCACATGTTGGTAACGGTAAATATGAAAAAAAATAAAATAAAAAAAAACAAACAAAAAAAAAACAACAACACGTAACGCAAGATTAAAAAAATAAAATAAAATAATTTTCAGGTTGAGTGGAATCTCAGGGCAAATACAAGTTGTTCCACAAAGGTGTTTATAATGCAAAAGACATTTTCCCAAAAATCTCAAAAGTAAAGAGTTTTCCTAATCCTAATTATGAAATTTAAACATAAAAAAGTAACCTTTTTGAACGATGATCGTAGAATACAAAACCAAAAAAAGTAACCATTTGTGGTCTAAAATGCAGGTTTTTGCTTATAATTTCATCTACTGGAATATGGTATAATGCTATAGCATGATTGCCAACTAGTGGCCAAACTGAAATTCTCTCCAGAAGAAGCAGAACAATTATTGGAGTTTCTCTGTTTGAGAATCCATGTAACACTGTATGGTATTAACAATCTCATTATTTCATAAATACATTTTACAGTATGTGAACTGTATCAGTTATATAAGAATATCTTCAAAGCATATATAGTTCTTAATGTATTTCTAAACAAATGTGTCTAAATATGTAAACCGTGTAAACTCAAAATTGAATTGAATATAAATTAATTGAGTGGATCAAAAGAATAGAAAACAATTGAATCGATCCAGATTCTGATGAATCTCATCAAATTAATTCTGGAAATTATTGGCGATACCCCATCCTTATTAGAGGCATTTTTATTTTTTTGTTATAAGTCTCTATTATGCAAAGTGTCTCAATTGACAGAATACTTTTAAACATATGTGAAAATTAGGTTTGTGTTTTGTAAGGAAATCCCAGGTTGGAGTGTGAGATTTCATTGTGGCTTGAACAGATTAAGGTTAGAGGTAAGAAGGAGTTCCTTTTACTTAAGTAATAGAAAGAAATCTGACAGTGAGATCTGGTAAATTGAAATGCCATCCATCTCCCTACCGCTTATATAAAGCTGAGTCTTAGTAGAGATGCCCTGACCTCACTTTAACTTCTTCCATTCTGCTGGTGGAAGCCCAAGGCACTTCCAGGTCAGCTGAAAGACATAATCCCTGCACCATGCCCTGGGTCTTCCCTGGGGCCTTCTTTCAGTGGGTCACAATATGACCTCTATTGATGTGGAGGAGCAGCTGCTCTACTCTGAGTCCCTCCTGTGAGACCAAACTCTTCACTCTATCCCCATGGGACGGCCCAGCCACCCTGAGGAGGAAACTCATATTAGCTGCTTGTATCCAGGATCTAATACTTTCACTCACGACCCATAACTCATGACTGTAGGTGAGGGTAGGAACGTAGGCTGACCAGTAAATAGAGATCGTTGCTTTTTGCCTCAGCTCCTTCTTCCGTTCAATGGACCAATACTGTAACCGCTTTTCTGCAACCATTGTCGCCATCCTTCCCGCACTTTAAAACTAGACCTTAAGGTACTAAGTCCCCTTCAAGCCACTAAACACTCAACTGTAAACCTGTTCTGTGCTGTGCACATTCAAAGTCCTGGTTCAATGATGCCAACAGATCAGCATCATCAACCAAAGCAAATGAAGTCCTCCAACCAGACCTAACAGAACAGGTGACAAAGGCGAAGTCCACTACGCATTGAGAACAATTTGACCTCATTGCCAGTATTATAAACCCAACTCCCTCCCTGGCTGTACAGAATGGACTGGAGTAGGGGGGCATGAACCCCATTTTCATAGAGTTTCTCCCACATACAAGGGACAAGAGAAAACACTTACTCCACAGGACATGAATGCTTTGTAGATTTGGACAAAGTCTCTGAGTTTGTATGTGTACTTTATGTAGAAGTTTCCATGAACACTCAAGAAGTCTACGTAAAGCCTTACTACCTGGACAGAGGTTGCAAGTTCTTTGGTTGTCAGAACGTGTAGAAGTTCGTGGACAGGAACAGCAGCTTTTTAAGGGAAGCACAAACATGTTTTGCAGTTCCCTCGTGACTGGTGTGACCAACCACCTTATGGGACCTTATGATAGTAGAACGTATGATTGTCAGTGCTTTTGTTATGTGTGTTATTGTTGTCTTCAAAATTAACTTTAATTTCTATTTTATCTGTTTATTTGGGACAGTGCACATGAAATTCATCCAGTGGCTATCTTTTATGTTTCACTCTGACAGATGTTAAGAATAATATAAAAGACATAACAGCACAGATCATATTCCGAGGAGTGGCATATTAAAATTCAACCGAATGTTGAGGACAACCCCCAACTCCTCGTTCTCGTACAGTCTCAGCGTTCACCCTCATCTCAGGTGCCTTTCTCCGCCCCCTCCAGCAGCAGCTTAGTCTCGCCGACGATGCAGGCGAGGCGCTGGGTTATCTCAAACACACCTACTGTCTTCAATCTGTGACATCAGCATGTGAGGAGCTGCTTGTTTTTGTGGGTATGAGGGCTGGTACTGAGAGTGTAGGTTTTTACAGGATTACTGAAAAATGCTTGAACGGATCAAAGTACTGCTTTGGGGTTCTTTATAGTGAAGAATGAACAGTGTAATACACTTGAAAGCTCAAAAAGTTGTTTTATCTTTATTTTATGACCCCTTTAAGATTGGAGATGTCGCCATTGACACCTAAATAGCACACACTCAACCTTAACTCATGAACTGTTTATGCTATTAATTAGATGACTTTTATGTGGAGAAAAGCACCTTTTCATATCAACTTTTAACCGATATGCAACCTATTACTGACATAAAGTAATGAATGACATCGCAAAGACACTTTTTCTCTGTGTCAGCTGATTTTCAAAAATGAATCACTTCATTACTGAAGCTTTTCTATGCCTCAGAATCTGCTGGAATTACGTTAATTCCATAACAGTTAAAGAGCTACCATAGTTAAAAGAATGTCAATACGGGACTTAAAGCTCTTAATTTAAAGGCTTAAGGTGTAGAGCTAATCTAACAGGTCATCACCAAAATGAAAACTGCTCTTTTGTTCTCTGATGTTTCTCCTAAAGGACATTTTCTTCTCTCCAGTGCTCTTTCCTAAGCAGTGTTATTAGCAACAGGTGATCACACCAAACTGAAATGGTTCTGTGTGAGTAGACCTAAAAACAAGTCACAGTTGAATGTCTCTTTTCTTCCTGATTTACTAGAAAAAAGTAAAAGAAATTGTTCATGATCCAATTGTTAAATGTTATTGAGTGCAAAAAACACAAAACAAACTGTCAGACATTTTTTTACCTAATTAAAAAAATAAAAATAAACATTTATGGTCAACAACATATAACATTTATGTTGTATTCCTTCTGCAGTTGGATGAGTTAAAATGTAATTAACTGCATATAGGAAAAGGACCTTAGGCATTTCACTTATCAAACAAAGCATACTTTTTTCATGAATAGATTAGACTTAAATTGATCTTTTCACATGTAAGAGCTCCAGTCAAGTAAGAAAAAAAAATGTAGATTTAAACATCCTTATGTAATCATGTGCAACAACTTCACATACTTTACAGGGATAAGAAAAAAAGGTGTGTGATTTTCTCAAGTTGTATTTCCCATTTATGTTTCCAGAAGTGAACCATTAGAGTAACTGATCAGCTAATCCACCAGTGATTAATGTGTCAGAGAGGTGAGGACTTCACTGAGCTGCAAAAGGCATCGATTACCTGCGTGGTTGATCGGTTGAACCTGTTGGCACATAGAGACGCGCTTATTGGAAATGTCAAATCAAGCGCCGCATTTGCATTCGAGACGCGCAGCGTCTGTTTCAGCATCTGCTCAGGCGGCACAGACACGCATGCTCTCCCACGGGGGGGATTTCAGCCTTGAGTTTCAGCTGACCGTCTGGCCTTCTTGGACGTTGGCATTGGTTGAAACTTTTGTTTTTTGTCAACATTTGGAAGAGATTTAGTACACTGGTGGGCTTTGAGTCCAGCCTTGGTAGTGCATGACATCAAGAACATGCTGACATGTGCAGTGGGGGAAAAATAGTCAGATTCTGCAAGTCGTCCCACTAAAAAAAGGTGAGTTTGGTCTGTGATGTTCATCCTCTGTACACCTTAACTGTAAGTGATAGAACATAAAAAAGATTCCAGGTGATCACATTGTAGGACTTTTTTTAAGAATTGATTTGCATAATGGAGCAGAAAATAAGTATTTATGAATTATGTCCCTCAAAGACCCTCTACTTTTTTTTGTATTAAACTGTAAATAAAAATGAAAAGATGAACAACTTTACAAAGTTTCACTTAAGAAATGTATTGTCATGGATAGGGCTGTGGATCATTGCCCAGGTGGCGATCCGATTTGATTCACGAATCAAGCTCAACGATTCACAAATTGAACCATGATTCTTACTTTTTTTAGTGTTTGTTGCTATATGTATGTTTTTTAGGGGACATATGAAAATGTCAAATATTTGTATTAAATTACCATCATACCTTTATTCAGAACAGGAGATGAGAATGAACAAAATTGATAAAAACACAAAGATTTAGAAGGAAAAAAATGGTGTTTGTTACTTTAAACAAAGTTTTTTTAATCAACCGTCTGGTCAGGTTCAGCATTAACATAGAGTAAAAAATCCTGTTATTTTTGATTGTTTAACAAGAAATTCTAAACATTCTAAACAAATTTCGATATAAAAGTCGTTTTTTTTTCCGCGACAGAATCAGCAGATTCCCGTTGATTACATCCGTCCATCAGCTGCGTTTCTCCACTTCAGAATCCGCTGGAGTTAAAACTCCAGGAAATCCCATCTGATGTGGCTGAGTTTAGCAGATGATTAGTAGGTAAAACTCTATTTAATAAACAACCACGCACCTCAAAATTTGGACAGATTTTTAGACACACACAGCAAAATTTGAACAGAAATGAATACACTTTTTTCATGATATTCAAATTTTTTGGAATACTTCCGTATATGTTTTTTGTGTCTACAATAAGAGCAAACCCCCGATCTAGGTCTCCACCCACAGCTTACAGCAAAAACAAGATCAAACAGTTCTTTAAAATTCTGATTTACTGTTTACATCAGGGATTTATTTTACCATGATTTTTCTAAAAGCTGTCGTTGCTGGTGATTTATAACTTTTATGGTTTTGGCATGATGTTTTTTTTTTCTTTTTTTCTTTTAACGCATGCTGTCTACTTCAGTATATTTCAACTATCATTCTCTATGTTGGTAGTTGTAAGCAATGCTTCCTCATGTATCAATGCATTCTTGATTTCATTTAACATGTGCGTTTTATTGTTGTTGGTGGATGTCACACTTTTTCTAACGGTTGTGGAGAGAGCTTTATAATTGCATTCTAAAAAGTTTTAGTTTTTTAAGTTACCATGGCAGCAACAATTTCCGCTTATATAAAGATGTTTTATTAGAACTGAGAGTCAGGGAAATAAGATTATTAAATTCATAGTACTAGTAACCTCTTACAAACGTATCGATATATATGTGTATGTATATGATAAATATATTTATATATTTTATTTTTCTTTTGGCCATGCACCTAACAACCCGTTTTTTATGTTTTTATTTACATAAATGAATTATTTTTATTTATATAGCACATAAGGGTGCCAAAGTGCTTCACACTAAAAAGAGAGTTAAAAATAAAATTTAGCAAATTAAATAAAAACATAAATTCAACAGCATGAATTTACAAAGGCTAGTAAAGCATATAAAAGGAATATAAAATAATATAAATTTAATATAGTTTCTAGAAATTGTCAATCTTATAGATGAAACATTTATACTTGTGCACCACTATGTACATTTTAGTTCACCTTCTCCTTCAGGCCTTACCTTTGTTCTTTTCTATAAAAATGTGTTTTACTTCAAAAATGCAGTTTTTTAAGTTTCTGTAAAACCTTTACAAAGATGAGACATCAGTGCACTGAAACATTTATGAAAGAAATGTTGCAACAATCGACTGTCTGGTTCTGGAGATGTTCTGCCAACCTTTTTCCAAGTGTTCTGAAATTAGACTTTCTAAAAGATCGCTTTTGGAAGGAGTTCTTTATTTTAATAGAGGACATTAGAAATTGCAAGGACAAAAACATATTTTTTTTTCACTGTGGACCAAATAAAGAAGAAACAAAATAGATTTCTCCACATTGTTTTTTTCTTTCACTTTAGAATTTGCACTTTAGCTCAAAGTATATGTACAGCTCGACTTAAATGATGGACCTGCAGGTTTCATGTCAATGCCCAGCACATCCTGTAACTTTGATATTGCCTGCAGAAATGGGTACAAAAAAGAATCTTTTTGTAGTGAATAAAAATAGATGTTTTGTTATTTTTTTTCTTTCTTACTCGTTGATGAAAAGTCTATAAAAATAGAGACATTTTAAATTTGTTGTGCTAGAGCATTTCAATTCTTAATGTTTGTGTCAGGGACAGGAGGTGAAGGACTCAATGTGCAGGAAACCAGACTTGGTGATAGAAACTTAAATTTTCAAAAACTCATCCATGGAGGATCAAAAAGTGACAAAACAGAACAAAGCCAACGCATTCTCATTACCAAGTTGTCACAGATTGATCCATGGTTAAGGACCCACCGCGTCAAAAATTGACGTTTTGGGTGTCCCTAACTTGTTGTTTTTTGACGTCCTTTGAAAAGAGATTTTTAATCTCAATATGAATTAAATTAGGGTTAAAGACAGCAAAAAAGAACCTGGTGCCAAACATGGATCAGTACCGAATGGGAATCGGTACCAGACGCAGTAGACGCTGTACCAGACGTGGACCAGGGTAAGTTTGGGGTACTGGTTGGTCGTGTGCCGAGATTTTGTCCACGTCTGGTACTGCGTCCCACAAAACGACCGGACCCCTGATTTAATTGTAACAGCCAGCACGTCAAAAAACGAGGAGTAAGGGACACCCAAAATGTCAAAAAGTGACATGGAGGGGTCCTTTATCATGTGTCAATATGTGACATCCCCGGAATGAAAATGTGCTGACAAAACAGATGACCTGAAAACCAGACACTTAAATACACTGAGGGTAATTGACAGAAATGAAAACGGCTGTGGATGACGACCCTGACATGACCCTGGAGTGACCAAGACCAAGAACAGAAAGACCAAACCGAAGCACAGAATCCTCACAGTTTGTGTCTTTATTTGTGCTCTGATTTAGGTCCGCTCCAGGTTGCCCTCGCCGGCACAGACTGTTTGGTGGCCGGAGACTCTTGCTCGAGTGATGAGACCTGCAGTCCACGTCTGCGTACCTTACGTCAGTGCGTGGCTGGAAATGGGAGCATGAAGCTTGGCCCCGGTGCCAGAAGCCAGTGTGCCAATGCCGTGTCGGCACTTCTGTCCAGCCCACTGCGAGGGTGCCAGTGCAAACGAGGGATGAAGAAGGAGAAAAACTGTCTGAGCATCTACTGGAGCTTGCATCAGTCTGTCATCCATGGTCTGTGGTCTTACCATTTATTTACACATTTACAAATAAAGCACTACACAAGTGGATGACTAAAACGTTTATCTGTTGATGATCTATTCCTAACGCATCGCTCTTGAAGGTTCTGACCCTGATAACTTCTTTAGTATTCAACTGTGGGGACAAAGACCCTTCATACTGTATGAATGTGGAAACATACTTTACAAAACAGTGTTTCATTTTTACTAACTTTGCATGTTCTCAGGTCTTAACTTGGTGGAGAGTTATCCCTACGAGACGGTGCAGAGGGAACACGACTATGTTCGCTTGGCCTCCATAACAGCAGGCAAGATGTCTTCTTTTATTCCCCTTTTCAATAATAGAAACACAAGAGTTTACATTTTTTTCAAAGGAAGTGAAACCATTAGATCAAACACTGTCACTCATCAGTAATGCTACCCAACAGACTGAAATGTAGCTTTATGAACAATGCCAGTGAAGAAGAATCCTACTGGAGAATAAAAGACTGTAACTTAGTGGACAAACTGTTTCATGACCACTAGGAGCCTAAAATACCAAAACAGATGAGAACATGCCAAAAAGTGGCACAGCACTAATTTTTTAAGGGGTTGTATCACATCGTTTAGTTTACTTATATAAACTTAGACTGCTTGGTTCATGTGGAATTTTTTTTCTCTATTATTCATCTTCTAAATGAGGCTGTGTGCTGGTGCAGTGGTTAGCACTCTGGCCTCACAGCTCCTTCAAATCAGCTGGGACTGTTCTGTGTGGAGTTTGCATGTTTTCCCGTAGATGTGTGGGTTTTTGAACCTTCCACGTAGGGCTGGGCGATATGACGATAAAAAACCGTGTACGATATCCAAAGCTGACGATAGGTCA
>NC_050521.1:7092510-7118806 GCF_002922805.2 Oryzias melastigma | reverse complement strand
TATATATATATATATATATATATATATATATGTGTGTGTGTGTGTGTGTATTAATATATAGCGTAATCATCTCAATTTGGCTCCCCCTCCACCAGATGAAGCCCTAGGCAGCCGCCTCGGTCGCCTAAGCCCAGCGCCGGCCTGGACTTTAGCAACCGTATGATTCAAAAACAGATTAAGCTGGTTAGAACATGAATTATAGCATGGCTGATCTTCAAACATGCTTAGTTCTCTTTTAGTTTGTAGAGTTCTGCCCTAAAAATAGCTTCCTGTTTGTGCTCTCGTAGGATTGGTTAATCGCCACACCTGTGTCTTGTTAATTAAAATACTCCCAATCTAATCCTTGTGGTTTGTAGATCTTTGGTATGTTTGTTTGCAGCTTTATTTGTCAGTGGCATTAATTGATTTAACATGAGCAGCATGGTTTGTCTTATTTTTAAATTGACATATTTTTTTTTTTTTAGTAACTAGAAAGTAGAAAAGCTGTAATAAAGCTGGGAGTATTCAAGCCTCCCGCAATTTGTTTATTTTAAAAGAAAATATTGAGAAAGCCTTTTCTTATCTACCAGTACTGTGATGTAAAAAGCACTTTGAGAGATGTATCCTCGTCACTGGATGCTGTAGACTCTGTTGTTTATGTTAGCTGCTAAAGCTAATTCTCTAAACTGTGACACAGGTGGTGTTAATCCATCAGTGTCTTTGTGGATTAATGACCCAGAGGATGTCTTTGCAAAATTAACGCTTGATATAGATCTTCATAATTATAGTTCAACATAGAGATGGCAAAGACTGAGTATTTTATTTAGAATAATGTGTTTGTTATCGTTTTTTTGATGAATTACAAATAAAGAGGAGGATTTACATTGAGATGACAAAAATCATTAAATCCTTTATTGGTTGGATAGAACTTTCCACTCTCTACACCTGAAACGAGGACCCACTATGCTGACCTGTTATCTGTCTTTCCTCTCCATGTACCAGAGAGAGTAAATTCACTTGGGTCTTTTCTGACTGTTGTGTGAAAAGTTCAGGTAGAAATACAAAAACTATGCTTACTGATGCTATAAGAACGAAAAAATAAAATGATTATTTGTGGCAAATAAAAGCTCAATATTTAAAACACAAATAAATGATGAAATGTAATTTATTTTAATGTTATGTGGTGTAAATACTGAGCCATACAGGAAATACCATGGAAAATGAATATGGGACCTTTTGGACCCATGTTGCTAATTGGAGGAGGAGTAGCTTGACTACTAAATGATAATATTAATTTGTTGAAAAGATATTAAAAATAAAAACTCAGCTGGGTCACTTTTGACCCATATTGTGCATCAAAGGGTTAAAAAAAATCAGACTGACAGACTTATCTCTAATTCTAATTTACCTTATATTTGAACGCCTTATAGTGCAAAAAAATATGATACATTTTTCTGAGGCGGCTTTCCCGTCAGTTTCCTTAGTGTAAAGATGAACAGATCTGTTAATAGTTATGACTCCAGGAAAAGATTCATTTAAAGCATCATGAGATAAGACGTGACAACAATGCCCTAAATCCTCAGTGTCTCTTGACAAAAGGTAGGACGTTTTTTATTATCACTTTTATTATTATAAACTGTGATTTTTCCCAAAATTTTTCACTGAATCTGCAGGTGTTT
Organism: Oryzias melastigma; assembly: GCF_002922805.2. NCBI lineage: Eukaryota > Metazoa > Chordata > Actinopteri > Beloniformes > Adrianichthyidae > Oryzias > Oryzias melastigma. The sequence goes on along the minus strand of NC_050521.1, from coordinate 7,117,148 downwards.
CAAAAATAAAATGTTTCTTAATGTTAAGAAAGATTTGATGAAGGTTACTTTGACATAACAGGTGAGAAAAAAGAGATTAAGATGCAAAAGTAATACGGCTCACCAAAATCAAGCAAAAGGTAACAGATATGAAGGAGCAGATCCGTGAAAACTCTTTCATTCACAGTGGTTCCACTGCAGAGGAAGTTTCAAAAAGGTCATAAAAACGTAGTTTTCAAGGATGAAGATATTTGCCTCTGATCCAGGAGGCTTTCTCAATTCTGAAGTAAGCTGGTAAGACGACTGCTTTTTTTCCCTTTTACCGGTTTACTTTAGGATTGAAAGACTCTTGGATCAGAGGGGAAAAGTCTTCAATTAAAAAAAAATAAAAAAAAGTCCAGATGAAGGATGCAGGAACACACAGATAAATCATGAACTTCCTGCTCAAAATCACTTAAAGTCCCCCTCCAATGAAAATCCTGTTTTTGAAGTTTTAACATCTATGTTTGCATTTTTCTTATGAAAGAGAAAAAAATGTAATAAGAAAGTATTTTGTTTCTGCATTTCAGAGTATTTCTCCTTTTAAATCGCTGTCAATGAAACTGTCACACACCACCGTTCACATTTCTGTGGTCAAAACAGCCGTCACTGGATTTTTTGTGCGAGTTTCCTACAATTCTTATGGTAACAGGGACGGTTCTGCTCAGCACCAAAAGCCACGCCCCCTCAGAGGAGATATTTTTGGAGCTGAGGCTTCAGGTCAACATAAAAAATGGCTTTTTAAGACATTTTATGTGGGATTTTGGTTAAAACTTTTAAAACACTACTGAGAATGTTATATATATATTTTTTAATAAAGAATAAAAACTCATGGGGGACTTTAATGCTTGTTCTTTTTTATTGTAAAAACTGACATCTTACAGACTTAAAAAACTTTTGAAAAATGTTTAAGAATAAAGATGAGACTCCTTTATACTTATATTGGTAGACAACAAAAACATGAATACATATTTATTTCGAAATGTCATAGAACTTTTTTGGTTTCACTGTCATCTTTGTGGCCTGTGCTTCAACTGCAGACTCCAGCGACGGCGTCCCAACCATGAACCGCTGCCTGGACGCAGCCAAGGCCTGCAATGTTAACGAGTTGTGCCAAAGGCTGCGCACAGACTACGTCTCCGCCTGCATCGCCGTGTCTGCAAAGTCGGGCTTGTGCAACCGCTCCAAATGCAACAAAGCTCTGCGCAAGTTCTTTGACAGAGTTCCTGCCGACTACACCCACAAGCTGCTCTTCTGCCCCTGCACGGACACGGCCTGTGCAGAGCGGCGCAGGCAGACTATCGTGCCCAGCTGCTCCTACGAAAGTGCGGAGAAGCCCAACTGCCTCGCACAGATGAAAGGCTGCGATGGAGACTATGTCTGCAGGTTTGAGCATTAGCCATTAATTTGTCATTTTAAATTCTATAACGGGCAATTTTTTCATTATGTGGAGATAATAAGAGTGCAATTTCCAAATTTTGTCTCATAATCTCACATAATCACAACCTCAACTTGAGAAAACTTGAGACAAATTGAAATAGAATAAAAACTGAAATCAGTCATTTTACATTTAACAGAACGTCAACACAAATGTATGAACTGATCTGATGTGCTTTTATTAAAATAACTGTTTACTAAATGTGAAAGATTGCTCACATGAGAGAAAAAGAAAGTGGCTAAATAAAATATTTTATCAAAAGATTCAACAGTTGAGGACATTTTGCAGTTTTGTTCCCCAGATGAGTTTGCATTTCATTGATTACCTATAAAGATGACTAAATTAAAATCTTTCAGTCATAACTATTAACAGAAGACTTCAAAAAGTGCATGAAAATATTGTGAAATTAAAAAAAAACTGCAAAGGCATCTTCAATTTTCATAATCTGCAGTTCTGAACATAAACAAAGAACTTAGAGAAACTAGAAAATCCACGAGGGACAAGTCTGAGAATGTTTATTAGAGGGGTTTCAGGTGTCTGAGCCCTCAGACGGCGTTGCATCATGCATGCATGCATGACTGTGTCGATGACATTACTAGGAATACCTTCAAAAAGCACTGTCGGCAAACACAATCCACCTCACTAAAGCTCTAATAAACAAAAGGGAAGCATTATTTATGATACTTTAAAAGTGCTGTTGTGTCCTTTGACTATATTCAAAACAGAAAGATAAGTCCAAACCATAGATTTTTGTTGGCAAAGACTCTGTGTCCTCCAGGCTGAAGAGGAGGAAGACCTTTCAGTGTTCAGGTCAAAGCTGCATCTATGATCTTTTTCAACCTTTACAAAATATTTAGTTTATCATTAAACAAAAAGGAAAGAAGTACAATAACCACTTGGTCAGCTTTAAAACTGTTGATCTGGAGACAATGTTGAGCAGGAGATATAAAAATACAGCACAGCCTTTTATTCAAGTGACCGATGGAGGTAGTAACAAAAGACAATTACAAAACTCAAATGACTTGAACAAAGTTCTCAGGCTAAACATATTAAAGACCCACTGATTAAAAATTGTGTTTTTTTGCTGTCTTTAACGTGTTCTTGTGGCATTTTTCTGATGATGGAGGATAGATATGAAGAAATTTAATATTAAACTTGTATTTCTTCATTCAAACCATTGTGAATCAGGAGCAGATAAAAAAATGCAGTTTGAAAAAGAGCTAATTTTTGACGTAAAAAATACACTTGGTGGGCCACAAGCTTCTTGCTCCACTCGATTACAATGCATCTACTTGCAGACATGTCTTTGTTTTCCTCCTCTGAGCTGGAATTTGGCTCAAAACTGTTTGGTCAGATAGCTCCAGTGTTACCGTATTTTTCGGACTATAAGTCGCAGGGGCCAAAAAATGCATAATGAAGAAGAAAAAACCATACATAAGTCGCACTGGAGTATAAGTCGCATTTTTTTCAAGTAATTTATTTTACAAACTGGTTGAAAAAAACGATATTACATCATCCTGGAAGGTAAGTTATAACATTCATAAGTGAATATAAAACAGGCTGAATATGTGTCAACACATATTCACATATTAGCATCATGAAAAAAACGAAAAGGTGTAGCATTTATATAACATAACAGTTTTATTTAACTATAGCCTCAAGAACTCATCAACTTTGTATCTTTACTGTAATTAATTGTACGCAATCTCACTCCATATCACTAAATCCGTTAAATTCTTCGTCCTCTGTGTCACGTCTGAATAACTAAAGTAAATAAAGTAATTGCATAGATCACCATAAGAGGGCACTCTAGACTTACGGTCCATATCTCATCTCATTAAAAATTCGTATATAAGTCGCACTGGAGTATAAGTCGCAGGGACATTCAATCTATGAAAAAAACCGCGACTTATAGTCCGGAAAATACGGTAATTGTGTGAATGCTTTGCAGCGTTCACACATACAATAGTGATTCTCCTGCTCCTTTCCGTACGTTTTTTGGCATGTAAATACTCGAACTTTCAACAATTTTGGTATCAAATTGTTCAACTTGTTCAGGGCATTACTGCTTTTACCTTTGGTATTGATACATTTTACAGTTTTTAAGATTGTGATTTTTTTCGCCCCATTAAAAATCAATGGGAAATTCTGCAAATCTCTTAACATTTTGTGAACTTTTGAACTTTTGTTATCAAAACACTCAACAAGTTCAGGACATTCCTGCTTCTTTTGGTATTCATATCTTTAACGTTTATTAAAATTGTAAATAAATGTTGTGACTAGAGAAATTCTCTGAATTATTTGTGCTCTTTTAAAACCTTTACAATATTAGCATCAGACCATTTAGCACATTCAGGATATTATTCAGCATCTCCAGCGACCACATGCAGTAAAAAGCATTCACAATAGAATTATTGCAGGAAATGTAACTTTTCTAGTTGCCATTTTTCTTATTAGCTTGGGGTTATGGGGGCTGTAAGCTAGCAAGGGAGAGTATGAACAGATTATCAATGGGGGCGGGCTTACACACTACCACAAGGCAAATTTCTAATGAACTATTGCCACTCTGGAAAAACTGTCTTATTAAACAACATTTTTTTTCTGATTTGTCATGATCATAATTAGAAGACCTCTGGGAAGTCTTTTAAAATAGATCAAAAGATGATCAAATTGGGATTGTAAATGAAATACAACTCCAAAATACAACAGCTAATTTAAAATTCAAGACTATTAAATACCAGCTAGCAAAGAGGAAATCAAACAGGAGCAAGACCACCAGAGCAGAAGTGAGAAAAGGTAAAACTGGGATGGAAATCCACTAGAGCATAAACCCGGTTTCAACTGGCTTCTGGGCCAACGCAGACAATGAATTCAGCCGCCACAGGAACAGGGGATTCTGGGAACTTTTAAGCCTTCTTTCCAGCCTAATGATTAGTGGACTGAGAAGCTTCCGTCAGCTCTGCAAGAAGCAGAGTCAGTAACCCACAAACACAGAAGCACAAGAACACAATCAAGACCGGGGAGCGTAGTAAACTAAGTTACCAAATTTTGACACCAAAAGTCCAAAATCTTCAAACCTTGGTGCCCAAAATGTTTTGAAAAAGACAAGAGACCACACTGTGGTAAACATGGCCCATAAAACACATTTACATTTACCTCATTTATCAATAAAATGTAAATGTTTGAAATTTAAACATTTTTTTATTATCCCTTTTCTGTGATGAATTGAATGTTGGATCACCTGATTTCAAAGTGTTTTAGTTTTTGCTTTATTTAATTTTATACTATCTTAACTTTTCTGGAGTTTGACATGTACATTTTTTGTTTTTTAGATACTTAATTTTAGAGTCTGCATAAGTGGGTCTAGTTGTTGCAGAAATGCTTTTTGAAACTAAATAAACATCAGACAAATGGCTCATTGTTTTACCCTAAAGCTATCTGCCACTGTTGGTTAAAAAAAAAAAAAAAAAGGAAGGCTCCTGAAAAAGGCATAAAATATTTAGCACAGATTAAGAGACAGATGGATCAGAGTTATCACTAATTGCCATCACTGATCATTGCCATTATTTTTCCACAGCCCCATTAAACTCAGAGGGCTTTACTAATGATCCCAGGTCTGGGGAATGAAATATATTACTCTATTCTGTCTATTTCACATTACAGTCCAGTGCTTTCAGTCTTCGTCATGAAAAACAATATATCTTTATGTCATGTTAATTAAAGCTGGAGCAAGAAAAAAAAGATGGTTAGAGGAAAAAGACAGCTAAATATGAGAAACTTCACTGTGGTTTTGGTAAACTAGCGCCCATCTTGTGTGTTTGTTGTTGTAGGTCTCGTCTGACACAGTTTAAGTACGACTGTGAACCCTCAGAAACATCGGCCAATGGCTGCAGGCATGGCAACTATGGATCCTGCCTCCTCGCCTACACGGGGCTTATAGGTGAGAGCGTAATGTTGAAAAGTAAAGCCAAAAGAAATACATTGGAATGAAGATATGCACCATATGGTCCGCCAATCAGATATAGAGTAAGAGCCCAGCCAGCAAGGTCAAGTGGGCCCCACATGGTTCAAAAGTGGGCAGAGTATGTGGGCTCCAATTGGGTTTGTCCGCAGTTTCCGTGGTGGCCCCAGGTATGTTTGCATACATTGGCTTCGCTGCCTAGGGACTGGAGGCCTGGACAGCATAGCCACCTAAGCCAATGTGGGTCTCACAGTTGAAGTGTATCTATTATGAACATTACAGACCTCATCTTTTCGACCAGCAGAATTGGTCATTGCCAAATTATTTGTTTCCCTCACAGTAGATTGAAGCTGCTCCTCTGTCTCCAGGAAGTATGATAACTCCCAACTATGTCGACACCTCCACATCAGAAGTTGCTCCATGGTGCTCCTGCTCTGCCAGTGGGAGTCATAAGGCGGACTGTGATCATTTCCTGGAATATTTTACCAATAATATCTGTCTACGTGAGTATCTGAGATTTTTTAAAAGAAGTCTTCTATTCAGACATTTATGGTAGAAGTTTTTGCCAGAAGTTTGAGTTTGATAAACTCTACAATTGTTTCATGGCTGCAACAATTAAAAAAAAAAAAAAAAAATGAGGATAGGGTGGCAGTGTTACCGTGTTACACTTTTCTCGGACAGACAACATTTTCACACTTTTCTTACTTATTTAAACTCTCAGTTTAAGCCTTCATTTAAAAAGAAAGTCCAGTAACATAGAATGAAAAAAAAATGAAGACCTGCTGGCTATCGTTGATAAATGTGGCAAACTAAAAGCATTCTGTACAGGAGACATGGAATGAAGGAGATTGAATGACATGGATCTACAGCCAATCAGGACGCAGAGCACATTGTGCTGTTAAAAAGCATGCAGGATTATACATATAAATCTGCAAAAAAGAAAATCGTAATATAGTAAGGGATCTCTGTAAAGCAGGGGTGTCAGTATCCAGGCCTCGAGGGCCGGTGTCCTACATGTTTTCCAACCAGCCTGCTACTGAATCTCTTTATTGGCCAACACACCTGATCCAGGTAATCAGCAACAGATGAGGGAGGATTTCTGGGAAACCAGCAGGAGACCGGCCTTTGAGACCTTAAATTTGAAAGCTGATCTGTATTGGAAATGAAAGTGACTGCACAAAATTTTCCAAATACATGTGGTCAGTGCTAGACTTCTTTCTTGGCCACACAGACTCAGAGGAAAGGTTAAGGTTGGGATTTTGGTTAGAGTCGGGGTTAAATACAGCAAATGGTTCCTGAGTGCAGCTGTGTCTGCAGCTCACCACTCCCCTAGCGGAGAACACATTCTTCACATGTATTACGTGTAGCCAAGATAAATTTCTTTCAGTTTTTGTGCTCGTCCCACATAATTACAAGCAAACAACATCGGCCAATGCAAAGTTACTTCTCCTGGTCAGTATTTATTCTTACTATAGAGAAGGTTTAGTTAGTACATAAGTCACTTTTTGGGTTAGGTTTAGGGGCAATAACTAAATACTTTTTCAAAGACTTGTTTCCAACACTGGCCTCACCACACATACTGATTGTTTGCGTTAATGCCCTAACTTAAAGGCCTTGTCGTTGAACGGTTTTCATAGTAGTGCGTTTGGCCCATACCAAGTGTTTTTTTTTTGGATATTCTTCTTCATTCGCTGAACTTGTTCAACTGACTTCTGGTGTAGATCAAGCATGCCAATACATTCTCATTCCCATCTCGTCACATGATGACATTTGGTTTAGGACCCCTCCGCATCAAAGTCTGACGTTTTAGGTCCCCCCAACTCGTCATAATGGATGCTTCCATTAAATCACGGGTCCCTGATCTCCTGGCCACGAACCAGAACCAGTCCAGTACCGGTTTGCATCCTGTACTGTGTCCAGGCCTAGTTCGTGCCCATGACTGCGTCTTGTACCGGTTCGGGTCAGGTGCCGCATCTGGTACCATTTCGGGTCTGGTGCCAAGGTGTTAAGGTACTGGACGTGTCCCGAGGACCAGTTTGCATCTGGTACCGTGTCCGATACCACGTTCTGAGGGTTGCAGACCCTTGATTTTATGAACAGCCAGCACGTCATGAAACGACAAGTTCCGGACACCCAAAACCTCATTCGATGACGTGGAGGGGTCTTTAACCAAACGTCACTATGTGACAACTTGAGAATGACAATGTGTTAAACAAGGAAATTCTTACACACCTGAAGACAAGTTCTTTGATAATCCTTGGGTCTTTCAGTCTTGACCACGAAGAATAGGTGATGCAAGCCCAGCTTATAATCATATTTACATATTCTTGTAGCATTTTTCTGATGATGGAGGATACATATAAAGAAAAAGAATCATATTATTAAATTTGTGAGTATTCCTTTATTGAAATCATTGTGAATCAGGAGCAGATGAAAAAACTGCTGAGCTCATTTGTGAAGTAGAGAAATGTGTCGGGCGGTAGACAAGCTCCCTGCTCTGCACCATTCTGATGCATTCACTTGTAGACGACTAGATCCATGAACGTCTTTGTTTTCTTCTTATGAGTTGGTATCCGCAATAATACTGCTCGCCTTTTTGTTAAACCAATAAAGTTTGGGTCTGAGGCGCCATAAGCTAGCGGGAAAGAGTGTTAACAGATAGTTCAGTTGTAGGTGACGAAAAGGGGGGTGGGAATTTCTGATGAACTCTCTTCAGAATCTATGTCCTAGATAACATTTTATTGGCTAAAAATGACAAAATCATAATTAAAAACCACCTGGAACACTTTGAAAATAGATCAAAAGATGACCCAAGTGAGACTTTAAAAAGTAACTCCTGACCACGAGTGATGCCCTGACGTGTTTTGGGTACAAACAGGAAACGTTCAGTAGTTTCACTCCTTTTTCAATTTACTGCATAGTCTGACCCCATGGTATCTCCACCTCACTGATCTGTTTTTTCTGAAACCTGTTGCAGCCTCTCCTCTGAAGTGTGACTAACTAATAACCCCCATGCTGACCCCTGAAAGTCTAGAACAATCCATCTGTCATGGGACCTGTATATACAGTCATTACAGTTGCTTTGAGTGCAAGATGAGGTGAATTTTTCGGCCACCTTTTTTTCTTGGCCCCCTGCCTGGAAAAGACACAGAGAGAGGTCTCACAGTTATTTGGCCAGCACAACTGGTGTAACACTTAAAGAGGTCGATGTGGAGAGGCAGGTGCAGCCAGGATACTTGAAGAGAATACTGAGTGTTCACTTTTTTCTTCCCTCGCTCCTCTGTTTACATAATCCAAACTAGTTCTGGCTAACAGAATCTAATTACAACTTATAGTTCTGACCCTGGAGTCAACAAAAGAGGACTTCGAGTGGATCAGGAGAAATAAATATTTTCCATGTCTGATGTTTTTCAGAGAATTCGGTCATGTCATTTGGAAATGAATCAGACCAGCAGCCTACACTCCCCCAGTACAGCACACCGGGCGACCCAACCCAGGAGAACATGAGCAGTACTTCTCCAACAGAACCAACACAAACAATGAGGAACATCCTGGATTCAGTTTTACCCACACAGGTAAGGACATCCCACAAATGCAGAAATGTTCAAGAATAAACAGTTCTGAGCATTTTCAAATACCTTGACTAATTATCTATAGACAGAAAAAAATAAAAATGTTGTGACATTTAATATTGTTTGTACTATTTTCTTTTCAGTGACGAATATTTTGACACTTAAAAGATTCAGCTTTTTTGCGAACATCTTCTCAGAGTTTTGTGATGCTTGGACATATTTAAATTACCTATATACAAAACATGAAGTAGATATGTTCTTTGTTTAACTAACAGTTTTTTTCAGTACAAAGTAAAAAATAAATCTACAAAAAAAAACATAATAAAGTGCAAAAATAATCTACAGTTTATTAGAATTGTACAGAAGCCTACCATGCTTTTTCTCTAACAATCTTCTAATGGTAATGACATCTAAAGTCACGTTATCAAAAGAAAACATGTTTTGTCTCATTTTTTCTCTCCTATTGACCATAGACTTGGTGATAATTAGGGCCGGGTTGACAAGATTGATTAATCAATTTGAATTGATCTATAGATCTATAATCGATTCATAAAAATAGAGATTGATCTTGCACATAAAGCTAAAGTCTGCTAGCTTGATGCTAACGCATCATAGAATTTTCGATAGGATGGTTAACACTTGGTCGACCTAAGCATACGCTGCTGGCTAAATGAACATCTTTATAAACTCACAGGCATGAATTTTCCAAAGTCTTTTTAGGAAATATTTTTTAAGGTAACCATTTGTGGTCAGAATATCGAGCACGAATATTCGCGATGTCCAAGATCGCTGATTTGTGATCTTAAAAAACAAAGTAGAGGGTAGTAAAATATCATCATGGGGCGATGTATGTTTTTGCTGAAATGCAAAATAATGTTGGATTTTAAGTTTATAAACTAAAACAAAATCAAAAAAGCGGCGCTACTGTTGCCGTAAATAAACAAATCTTCGTGTCGGCGAAGCTTCCTGTTTTCAAAGTAAAACTTTCGAGTGCTTTTTTTTCCGTTCAAAAACTGAGACTGAAGCTCCACTCACTGAAAAAATGAATTAGCTTTTAGCTCCAATGTTTACACTCTTTTCGTTATGGTAACTCTTCAGCAGTTGACACAATTAACGCAACTCTAGTGCACTCTGAAGTGGAGAAAGCAGCCTCGCAGATACAGTATGTTGCAGTGCACAGCCAAAGGGCGGATGTGATCAACGTGGATCAGCTGATTCTGCTGCGGAAAAAAAACAACTTTTTTCATTCGGGCTCTGGACCAAAATGTAATGATTAGAATGTAAAAGGTTGAAGAACTTTGAGGAAGGAAAAACTATGGAGAACATTTTCAGCTTTTATAGATAAATGATCAAAAACAACAATGATTTTTTTTTAATGCTTTTTATGTTGTTTATGTTACTCAGAACTTAACCAGAAGGTAGGGAAAAAATACAATAAAATAAAAAAATAAAATTTGTTTAAAATGAAAAACATAATTTCTTTCTATTTAAATATTTGTGTTTTTATCAGTTTTGTTGATTCTGATCTCCTGTTCTAAATAAAAAGGTATAAATGGTGGTGATTTAATACAAATAATTTCTATTTTCATACATCCAGTAAAAAGACACACATAGCAACAAACATTATGTTAAAAAGTAAGAATCATAGTTTGATTCGTGAATCGGATTGCCACCTAAGCAACGATCCACAGCCCTAACTGGGTGGGTTTTTAATCCAAATCCTTTACCCTGTTTCTGCCTTTCATCTACTGTTGTCTCCCATCTCTAATATCCCACTTTCCCTCTCTTTTGTCCTCTGACTGGTTCAAAATAAATTAATGTCAAAATTATATTAATACATTTTATCCTCAAACACTAAAGCTACATAACCCCCATTGTTAACAGTAAAATTTGTCCAACAATCAGCTTATATTGCTCAGCAGGGGAACAAGTAAAAAAATATTTTCAGCCATTTTTTTGAGTATATCCAATCTCCTGGTCTTTGGTACACTTATTTGTTAATAAATAGTTAAACCTTTATTTCTTTTTTTGAAGACGTCAAAGCAAGTGTCCCCGACTGTCAAGTCAAAATTGAATTCTTAGTGTCAAACGTGGGGTGCTTTACCCGACTATCCATCACTGCCGTGCATATGACTTGATTGCAGATCTGTTAGCTTATGCAATGATCTGCCAACATGGATACTGGGTCAATATTGTTTGCCTAGAATAAACGGTTCAATGTTGAAATGAAACTAGACAAATACAGATCATTGTATTGGAGCAAGTTACTGCTTAGTTAAAATGATATTATTAACACTGATCATCAAGGGAATTTCGACTATGTTCCAAGCAAAACAGTGACTCTCAGTTCTTCTCTCCTTGTGTCAGAGCCTAAAACAGGAGCTGCTAGTGGGCCGAACAACTTTACCATCCAACAACTCAGCTTCCCCCTGCAGCATGAGGATGGAAGCTGCCATCACTTTCTTTCTTCTTCTCCTTCATTTGCTCAACAATCAACGATGAAATGCAAATAATCCTGCCAGAAACTGCTCAAGGAAGATGGGAGGACCGGGGAAGTTCAGAGGAAAAAAGTCATTTAATTGAAGTGCAGCGTTTCTCCATTTTTTTTTACCTTTGTGGCTAAATGGTACCTGCCAGTATTCCCGGTCTGAGTGTGACAGCTGGGTACTTGTACATTTGTATATTTAGATCAATTTGAAACTGAGTCAAAGCAAAAAAAACTTTGAAATGACTCAGTTTTAGCCATTTGTATTCAAAGTTACTCTAAAACTACACACACATATGCGTGGAGCTGCAACAACATGAAGTTTCTGTTGAGATTTTGTTTAAATGCAGCAACTCTTTGAAATACCTTTGCAGGAAATTATTAGAAGAAACCAGGATGCAGGATGCTTTACGGTGCTGGAGAGTTTCTCAAGTGGTTAAAAGAAGATTGTCATTACTGACTGGAACAATGGAACAACAGAGGACAAATGTCAGAGCTGCAGCCTGGACTCCTCTTTCAGACGAACTGTCTAGGACAGACATCTAAAAAAACACACACAACAATGCCATAATTATCATGACTTTTGGTAGACTGCCACACATGCTACATCTATTATATGGAAAGCTGTTAAAGCTGTTTACAAAAGATGACTCCCGTCTTTATTAGCAAAGACTTGTCCTGGGACGTTTTAAGGACTGAAGCAACCGAGCAGTGAGTTTACATAAATCAGTTTGTAGCTTTTGTGCTCTGTGTTTGTGAATGTAACAGCCTTTTCATATCTGTCCTGGTGTTTGTGAACAATACTGTGCGCAGACTTTGTTTCACTTGAGTGGCCAGCACCAGTGTAAAACATGCTAAAGAATACAAATGTGTGAGTCATTTGGTTTTCTGACAAAGACCAGATATGCATTAAATAAAATATTTCATACCATCACAAATAAAAGTAGTTTCAAGTTATTAAGTAATTCTAAGCCAAAGTCTAGCACTTTAATTTTTTTAATTTAGAATAATCATTTACGCTTTTATTTTATGTGGGATAGCAACAATTCTAAGGCAGATTCACAACAATAGTTTGTTAACCCAGATATTTCTTTATTTTTTTTTTTTGCTTTTAGCTTTGGTGAACTTTAGCTTGGACCATTAACTGTGTATATGAAAACTGGACTGAGTGAGCCCTGTCCTTTTGTTCCAAATAGGAACTGGTCCGAAAGAGTCAAATTTCCATGGATTACTACTGCAAAGTAAACAGTTATTACTTGTCATTATATTTGTTAAAATAACCTTTCTTGCGTTGCTACCCTTTTTAACATGGTCCCATTAATTCTAATGTAATAACAGTTTTTTTTTTTTTGTTTTTTTTTTACTGCAAGTTAGGCATGTTGGGCTTCTTTTAAGTGTGGATTCAATAGACCAGAAAGAGAGGAGTGACCCTTTCGAGTAGAAGGAAAAAAGCAGCCCTCATGTAAAAATACAAAGAAGTGGAAATCGCAAAAAACCTTGGGAATATCTGGTGGGGATATACATTAAATAATAAGTCGAAACTTCTTGATCCTGAACTAAACCCAAAACAGGAATTCTGAGTCAAAAGGTCATTTTACACCTATCATAAACCTATTTTACAACACTGTTTTGTGTGTTGTTTTTTTTTTTAATTAACTAGCAATAATGACAATTCTGTGGGGGTCAAATATTTTTCAAAATAGCTGTTTTGATTTTATTTGAGCCCAAATTAGGGCATTTTTGTGGCATGGCTCTTGAGACTGGCAGGTGGATGGATCCAACACAGTTTCAAAATGAATTTTGTTCCATCCAACTGCTGTATTTGGAGCATTCTTTAGTTGTGCAGAGCAAACTTCAATCTATAGCTATGTCAGAATTACTACTCAAATCCCCAACTACTAAATAAAATACACAGTGCGGGACTGTCAAGTGCCCTGGATTTTAAAAGCAATTCAGACACCATGCTCACTACTTTTCTTTCGCCAAATATGAATCTAATCAATATGTGTTCTGATGAAAATATGGATGGTTCATTGCAAAAATTAAGTGAACACGGTTTAAACAGCACAACAAAATGGTGAACGCACTATTTTGTGCACTATATTGAGTAGGGAAGGAATTATGGACATACCCAATGTATCTGTTGCATTTAAAGAAGAATGTTGGAAAGTGAGACAAATAAAATCTGTGACCAAAAGAAACACTCCTCTCTCTCCAAATCACCTCATTGATAAGATCTGCATTCACCTGTGCCACGCCCATGCTAGAACTAAAGCAACTTAAAGATGTGAGACATATTAAAAATATACATGTACGCTAAGTAGTATTCATTGAATTATCTCAAGGTGTTGAAAGGCAAATTTTTATGTTGCCATTGACATGTTTCTATTTTTTAAATGTTATCGACCTAGATCATAAATGAAAAGTATTGATAAGTATCGAGCTAAATGAAGGGGAAGAATTGGGCCTTAGTGAGCTTTTGACAGTGCATGTCAGATTTATTAACATTCCTCTAACCATTTGACTTGTCTATCCTGCTATTAAAGCAACCTGAGATTTCAGATAAACAGTATAACTGTGTAGTATTTTTGCACATTAAGATGTGTTATGGACCCACTCCTTTAAAAACTGTGTTTTTGGTGTTTTTAACTTTTTTTTATTTTTTTTTTTTGAGGACGGAGTACAAACAGTGGCGCTCAAAAGTTTTGGGATATTTCCATGAAAAGTCACAAGAGTCGAAACGAGTCAGGGACACCCAAAAAGTCACGCAGACTTGGGAAGGAGAATGTGTTGTGGCATCAGGCACTATTCCAGCATCTTTTCAGTCGTCTTGCATCTCAGCAGAAATGTTCTTCTGTGTGATCCAAACACCTCAAACCTCAGTTTGTCCCTTTTTTTCCAATCTTTATCTGTCCAATGTCTGTGTTCTTTTGCCCATATTTGTAATTTTCTTTTGTTTGCCAGTCTCAGATTGGGCTTTTTCTTTGCCACCCTGATGGCCAGCATCCCGAAGTCTTCATAGATGTTGACATGGCGTTTGCGGGTACTATTTATTAAAGCTGCCAGTTGAGGACCTGTGAGACGTCTGATTCTCAAACAGAATACTCTAATACATTTATTCTTCTTCTTTTTCTACTCGGGTTAGAGCCTGTTTGTGATGTTCTCTGAAGAGTATTACACATAGTTGAAGGCAGTCTTCAGTTTCTTGGCAATTTATTGCACGGAATAGCCTTGATTTCTAAGAACAACAATAGACTGTCGAGTTTGACATGAAAGTTCTCGTTTTTTGGCCATTTTGAGCGCTTTTATCAACCCCACAGAGATGATTCTCTAGATACTCAAACTAGTCAAAGGAAGGTCAGTTTTATAGCTTTTCTAAGCAGTCAAACTGTTTTCAGCTGTGCTAACATGGTTGCACAAGGGTTTTCTAATCATCAGTTAGCCATCTGACACAATAAGCAAACACATTGTACCATTAGAATGCTGGAGTGATAGTTCCTGGAAATGTGCCTCTAGTCCCCTTTGTTGATAAAGAACAAAAAAACAGATATTTGCAGCTAGAAAAGTCCTTTATTAAATTATTTAGCACATCGAGCACACTTTTGAGCAGTTTAAAGTCAAAAATAGTAATTTTCTTTCAAAAACAGGAACACTTCTAAATGACCCCAATCTTTTGAACAGTACAGTACAGAGAAAGTTAAGCCTAATTGCATTTCAGCATATTTCTTCTTTTGAATTGTTGTGAATCAGAAGCTGACAAATAGTGTTATTTAAAAAAGATTATCACACAATTCAGAGGCAAATGTCTAATGAACCACTGCTGCTCTGCAGAAACCATGCTCTAGAAAATAACAGGTTTTTTTTTTATTATTATTTTGGCTAAAAAAACGCATCATTGTAATGAAAAGACAAATGGAAACAATTTTATAATAGATCAAAAGATGACCAAAGTAGGACTTTGAACTGGATATATGAAATAAAGTAATTTAGCTCAGATTTTTTCTTGACATCAATATTTCATTTAATTCAAACGAAAAAATGTATAAGAAAAATGCAAACAAATAACAGGTCAGAACCTAGAGACGAGCTCAGACATAGAGAGGCTGCTAATAGTGTATTTGCTCAGCTGCTGAAAAAGACCAACAGGAAAAGGAGAGTGTGTCAGCATGACACAAGTTACTAAAGGTAAGATACTGATTATCTGACTTTGGAATGTCTTTGGTTACGAGGTTTTGGTTATGTTTTTGACTTTTTATCTTCTTTACACAGTCAATCATGAATTGATGCTAAAGAAAAAATAAGCAAAACTTGAATTTACTCAAACTCAATTCAGAATTGTGAGCTGCTTTGCTGTATTTAAGACAACTTCTTTAGTTCATCCATCACTGCTGTCCTTGACTGCAGCTTCCGCCCTGCGTGACGGTAAATCCAGTGACGGTCAATAACAGCAATCAAAAGTTGCTTGAGGGCTTTAAAAATAACTGGAACTTGAGTGAATTATTTTACCCTAATTTAATCACACTGTCACAGCTTGTTGGAACTTATAACAACTTTCTTCATCAAGTAATGATTGTTAGTGAATTTTAATGTAATAAAAATTATTATAAACACAATTACCATCTAGATAATTTAATTTCTTGCTGAAATACTTTTGATAGTGAAGTTGCTGAAAGCTGTTGCTATTATTGCTTAACTACAAAGACTTTTGTAGAAGATGTAGTTTCTGCAAAAAAAAAACAAGTTTGGAAGAAGGGCTGAATGATCCCTACCACTGCATCCACATTGCTTAAGCTGAAGGAGCTGATGTTGTTCCTACTCACCTATGGTCATGAGGTCTGGGTCATGACCGAAACAACGAGATCCCGACTACAAGCAGCTGAAATGAGTTTTCTCCGGAGGGTGGCTGGGTGCTCCCTTAGAGATAGGGGGAGAAACTCTGTCACCCGGAGAGAGCTCAGATTAGAGCCACTGCTCTTCCACATTGAGAGCGGCATGGGCATCTGGTCCGGATGCCTCCTGGACACCTCCCTGGAGAGGAGTTCCCGGCATGTCCCACTGAGTGGAGGCTCCGGGAAAGACCCAGCGCATGCCTGGGAATGCCTCAGGGTCTCCCCAGAAAAGCTGGAGGAAGGCTATTTTAGAGTTTAGCTAATATTTCAGCTACATGCTAGCTGTTTTGGCTAATTTTGTCGTTTTTTTTTTTTCTTTCTTTTTTTCAAGGAAATTTTGAAGTTTAGCTATTTTTTTTAGCTACATGCTAGCTGTTTTGGCTAACCTAAATTTTGTGCGGCTAATTTAGCATTTAGCCAATGTTTTAGCTCACTTTTAGCTACAGCGTTTTCAGCTATCAATTTCAGCATCTTCAGTGGCCAAATTCAGCTTTCAACATTTATATCTAGTTTATGATTATGTTAAAAGTTATGGATTTAAAGTTTTACAAATTTAGTTTTAGAGTGTTCAATAAAGGTTTACCCTGTTCGACCCGCGACCTAAGGTGTGTTTTGGATTTTGGCCCCCATGTGGCCCCTTCATGGACAGTGTGAAAGCTCCAAGAGTAAAAAAAAGTGAAAAAATAGGTGTTTATTATCAGTAATTAAAAGATGACATGGACACATGAACCGGCCCCAAGCTGAGGATTGCTTTTATTCTAAGAAATATCCACCATTAACTCTGATCATTAAATAAGCATCTGGATGGCTCAGTTGGCGTAGGACTGGCATGTGGATAACCAGGGTTCACTTCCCAGGGAGCATGTTGAGCTTAATCCAGTGTGGGTGCTAGGTTTACACTTGACACGGAAGCACCACAGATTGCAGTGCGGGCGGCGTCCGCTCTCGCCTTTAATAACCTATAATATTACCCCATGTTTCTACTTCTTTAACTCATCTGTTGTTGAGACAGACAGAGAAAGTGTGAGTCTGTGTGTTTGGTTTTTTTTGTGTGTGGATGTGTTGTAATTCCATGTTTATTTTCATCTCTACAGTCTGTTTAGATACAAAAACATGATTGCATTTGTCAATGTGTTTTATTGTGAAATAGTGGTTATATTTAAAATAAATCGGATTTTCTGATGTATTTTGATGTAACTTCCTGCCAGAATGGAAGTGGATCACACAAAATAGACCAGACGGCGAAACGATCCGCTACACGCCGTGAGCCTTCCGCGGAGGACCGCATAAACCACACCATAGGTTAACAAAGGCGACAAATGGAAGCGGCCTCCATTTTGCGGCACTTCTGTGTCCAGTGTCAACAAGGTGTTAGACCCTTCATGCTACCGCCTAACTATGTATTCAAAGGATACAGGCATTTACAACTGCTGTTTAATATAGAACACAATTTATTTTAGAAATAAATTAGCTAAATACTACATAGGAGGAATTGTTTCTCATCCACATCTCTACTTGCACCTACTGTGTGTGTTTTTAAGTTCATGTAAGCAAACAACATCTCTTCCAGTTTAAGTCATTAGCTTTTTTTTACTAATCTCTCACAATACTTGCTCCATATCCAGCATGTGCCATCTCACAGGAGTGAGGCTGAGTGGTGATCAAATGTTCTTTTTTATAAATGACGTCAGTTGCGTGCAGCTTCTCTGTACATGAGGCATCATGTCCTCGAGCAGTACAGATTTACTGGTGGAGCAGCTGGACATCAATGACTCCACACTATTCAACCAACCTTCTGCGACCTTTTCTCCTCTGGGTGGTATCTAAAGTCTTCCTTTCATAAAGTTTCTCACATGAAATTCACTTTGGCAAAAGTCCTTATCCTGAGGCACTTTCCCTATTAATCCATGGAATTTTGTGCTAAACTGACTCTTCAGCATTCCCAGAGTTTAGATTTCACATTTTATTTAGATCAGACAAAGGAAATAGTATTGAAAGTTTTTCCATAAACATTGGATTGAGGTTAGAGCTTTATGTAGTGTCCTCCACAAAATAACTCCAACATTGTTTAAAGTAAATATCCATATTCCCCAAAAACTGTTTTGAAAACTAATGCAAAGTATACCTTTTTTTCTACACAGTTTTTCTTTTTCTTTTTTAAGTTTATCATGAAATACCAAACACTTTTCTTAAAATAAGTGATCACAATTAATACTAGTTTTCTCAATTAAAAACGAATCAAGTTTTGATTGAGGAGTAGGTTTTCGCTATTTGAAGACCAGTTGAAAACACAACGGTGCGTTGGAGATGTGAAGCTGAAATTGATGATCATTTTATCATTAGCTTCAGTTGTATCTGCATATTTATTTATACTTTACCTCTACTACTTACCCTAACATTATTATATTGGCATTGGTTTATTTAGTTTGTTCAACAAACTGCAATTGTTAATTATTCAATATAATCCGTTCAAACTTTAAAGTATCATATTTAACATGTTGAATGATATAGATATAGGACAGAGCAAGAAGAAAGACCAGTTTTATTCAGGAAATAATACTTGCTATCTCAATGAAGGGGACATTTGTGTGTTCATGCAAGAACATACAAAAATACAGAAGTACTAATCAGTAATATTTGCAGAAAACAGAAATACTACAAGTCCACAAATGCAGCAAAAATCTAAACAGACTTGGTAAAGTCAATCATATGCATGACTGCACTCCCAATGTGCCAGAAGATGACCCTTACGTTCTTCATGAATGAAGCTTCAAGTAATTAACCAAAATTCAACACAGTGTTTCAAAAAAGGTTCATAAAGTCTCATTTGGACATCATTAACCATTATCAGGAACTGGTAGTGACTAAAACCCCAAATGCAGGTGACAGAGCTTGGTGACAGGTAATACACGTAAACATGACAGCACTCACAGAGAAACAAATAAAGTGACCTAGCAGATAACCTGAAAACTAGACGCCTACATAGACTGATAATAATTAACAAAAATCAAGACAGCTGTGAATAAATGGCAACCTACACCTGTTGTGACTGACTGAGAAGACAGAAAACAGAACTAGAACAAAACCAAGAACACAACTAGAAAAGGGCTGTCATTTTATTTTGTTATCTTGAAAAAAAAGTTGTTGATATCTCATAATAACAGGTAAAGTTTTTGCCTTAAAAAAACAAATGAGAAAAAAATAGCTGTTATCTTCAGTGATGAATATTTGTTAAAATCTTCCTAAACCAATTTTTTTATCCACTAATTATGCTTATTACAAATCTTCTAAAAATCTTTCTTGCAAATGTTTTGATGTTGCCAGATGTTTTGTTTCTATAACTGGATCTTAACCTAAGCTAAATCAACTCTGCTTATGTAATTTGAGTTACAAAACATCAAAATAAATGCTTTATTTTACAATTTTTTTATCAATAAAATGCACATGTTTAACTTTTTTTTTTGCTTGATAGGTTTTGATTTCTTTGAAATAAATATGATGCAACTAACCAAAACCGTGAAGACGACTTACCATCTAAATAATCTGAACTAAAGTTTGCTCATTCAATGTTTCAATTAGATAATTTTGCTTGCAAAAATGTGTTTTGGTGAAAGAAACACACATATATATATATACAGTATATTCATCAACCATCAGCTTGGGAAGTCATATACTATGCTGAACGATCTTGCATTAAACATTTTGATTGTAAGAAGGGGGATTAATTACATTTTCCTTGACAGATGGTAGTGGTTTGTTCACATTCATTCCATGTGGAAAGGCTAAATCACAGTTCAGATCAATTGGGAGCATATTGTATGGTCCCAAAACTGGCAGGTGTTGGATGCACACCTGTAGCTCATTTCAGCTCAAATTTGTAAGGATTCTGCGGTCCTTGGCTCATAGAGAAGCACAGGTTTAGTTTGTATTCACTGTAAAACACGATCAACTCCATCCATCACATGAACAATGACCGTGAGCAAGCCAGCTTTAGCAACGCTTAGCTCACTTTTGTATCTTAATGGCTAATATTTTCTCTTTCTCTATTTGTTGTGCTTTCCGATCCTCAAATATCTTCTGCATTTTTCAAGAGGATTTTCCAGCTTCCAATGTTCTTTAGTTGAGTTATTTTGTTCTGAACGTGATAAAAAGCTGCAGAATGAGCAGTGGGTTCACATATACGCAAAGAATACTAAATACTACAATTGACTTACTTGCATTTTCATATGTGGTAAAATAAAAAAAATAAAATAAAAAAAATGAAGTTTTACATTTTATACATAGACCGTGGTAAATTATCTAAAACTCTCATGAAATAAAAAAAGTTTGCAATGTAAGTTACAATCTTTTTTTTTTTTTAGGCGATTGTGTTTACGTGTTACGTCAAAGACATCATTGTGGTTCATGTTTCTGGCTACATTGAAAAGGACTGAACTGTGATTTACAACATTCTCACTCCCAACATGCCACATATTGGCGTTTGGTGAAGGACCCTCAGCGTCACTTTTTGACGTTTCGGGTGTCCTCAACTAGCTCACAAGTCCCCTGGCTCCAGACCATGAACCAGAACCGGTCCAGTACTGGGACACAGAGCGCACCCGTACCCTAACCTTGTAACTGTCAGGGCTCAGGCTTTCAGTTCCTCTTCCAACCACCGAAGAGAGCCCTCTCCAGAATACTGTCCTCCTCTGCTACTTCCTCATCAGCTGTATCTTATTATCCTCATTAGTCTCCAATATTTTTATGCCTCGTTTTTACTTCACTCCTTGCGAAGTACTGCCTACCATCTCCTAGCAATCAATGAGCGTTTCTTTGTATCTTCTTCTTTTCCGTGTTTTGACCTTTGCCTGTTCTTACTCGCCTCCCTGTTTTGCTCCACATTTTTGACCCCTGCCTGACTTGTGACTACATCTTTGTTTTTGCCCTTACCTGTTTTGGTTGATATTAAACTTACCTGCCTGAGCAAGGATCCAAATGCCTCCGCGGTACCGGTTAGCATCCGAAACCAGTTAGCTTCTGGTACTGCTTCTGGTACCATATTTGGTACCACGTCCAGTGCCAGGTTAGTGTACCAGTCCTGGGTTAAGGTACAGCTACCGGCTGCGTCCCGAAGATCAGTCTGGGTGTCAAAAAGCGATGAGTTGAGGACACCCAAAATGTCAAAAAGTGACGCGGAGGGGTCCTTAACCAAATGTTCAAATGTGGCAAGTTGGGAGTGAGAATGTGTAATATAAAATACCAAAATTAAGGCAAGCCATGAAGATCAGGGAAAACTGCAACTGAGGAAAAGCCCTTATTAGAATTCAAACCAAAAAGAAAAAGAAATGGGCAAAGAAACTTATGCTTTAATCAACCCACGTATAACAATGATACACTAGGTTGTCCTCTTTTCCATGATATTGTCAGTTATGGGTTTTTGCCTGCTGCTTGTACACTTTACAATTTTACAACTTAAAACTAAAATGATCATTTTCCTGACAATAAAACAAAAAACAAAAGGTATGGATGTTTTTAAGCGTTTTTCAACAACCTTCTTTGACTCTTCCTAACACTTAAAATACTTCTCCATATTTACCTTATGTTGCAAGAATATTATTCCTCTTAAAGTGAAAAAAAGAAATGTCAAGTCATGTTGAAGAGCATTAATTAAACATAACTCTTCACTCAGACCTTTTCGTGTCCTCATGAGATTCAAGGATGTAGTTTAGTGTGGATGAGAACACAGGTGAAAGCACACTTCAAACAGCTATTGGTTGAAAAAAAATCTTGATAGCTCCTGTTAGCCACTTGGGACATTTCAGAATAATCATTCAAGTTATTCTGCAAACTTCTCTAAGTATAAAAATATGCAAAAAGCAGAGAATGCATGGCTTACAATGACATACATGCACCTGTACGGGGGTACAGGGAGGTATTGAGCCATGTTGTAGGTTTTCCTGGCCCATGTTGTGTTGTGGACAGGTATAGTTGCATCCTAGACTATGGCCTGGCTGATGACCGCCGGATTGCCACCATCTGCATTCATGACACCAACTATTCAAAAAAAAAAAAAAAATCAGGTGGCTGCACCAAATTTTGACATTGCCTCGCCATCACTTGGTGGCAGTGGTATATGTGACCGTAGTATTAAGAGGAGCACAGGTGTGTCTTGCAGTTCTCTTATGCCTTATAAGTCATGAAAATGGAAGTTGTAGTTGTGCATTTGGTAAGTGTATCGTGAAGTATTTGTGAGGATAATGGAAGTTGTACACACTTATGATGTACAGGTTATGTTATCATATTGTACTCTTGGGCTGCACTTTGGTTGCTCCTTACTACCCATGCACAAATGCTGCCCGCATGGGGTGTGCAAGTGATACGTAAGTGCCTATAGGACAGGGGGGTCCAAAGTCAGTCCTTGAGGGCCTGCTTCCCGCTGGTTTTCCAGAAACCCTGCCTTATCTGCTGCTGATTACCTGGATCAGTTGCGTTTGGTCCATAAGGAGCTTCATTGGCAGGTTGGTTGGAAAATAGTAAGACATTGGCTCTTGAGGACTGACCTTGGACACCCCTGCTAAAGGATTCTCACACAAACTAGACCGTTATTGTCCAAGTTCCTAATTTCTAACAGTCAGGCTAGGAGCAAGGGGTGCACAATGAGGGCCAGCATGTTTCCTGTAAACAGTATCTACTGCCTCCTTGTGCAGGATTTGGGGGTCAGAAAAAAGAAAAACAATACAATATACGTGCGTTTTACCTACTTCACCCTTGCATGTTGAAAAGTGTTTACTATGACCTGTCAACTGCAGCATTCCAGTAGAAAAAAAAGTGCACAACCGTTTAGGCTTTACATGCCAACAGAGTGGCCTACAAGTGTCTAGCAGGCCACCTGTATGCCTTGTACAAGTTTACCCATTTTCCATCTGCAGACAATTCATATTCACCCAAAAGGGAAGTTTTGTCTATGGCTGTAACGAGTTTCCAAATACTTGAATATTTGTAATATTTTTTTCCGAAACTACGAGTACAAATACTTTCAATTTCTGAGATTGCTGATTCACCTGTCTCAAAGTCAGTTTCCTGAAGGGTCACCCACCGCTACTGAAAAGGCCTAAGTTCTGTTACAAGGGGGGATGTCTCAAACTGGTGAAGCTCTTTATAAGGGCCTTGCAGCACTAAGTTCCAAGGGGTGCTCCTGAGGAATATAAGGTAGCGGACCAAGTTGCAAATGGATTCAATAACATACCAATCATAAGTGCACTCTTTCCTGTGACACCAAACTAAAATGTTAATATAATGAATTTTATCCATGAAAATATTCAAAAACTGGCTATCTTTACGTAAATGGTTACACCAATCTATGAGCAGCTGAGGACCACCTCCCTCATGATCTTCCAGAATAGAAACGCATTGTTCTTGCTGGCTGAGAAAGACGGAGCGTGCAGTACATTTATGTTGCACCTAAATTCCCAGCAAAATCAAGCTCCTGATGAATATTTTACTAATGTCATGGAGGGCCTTTTGCCCTTGAGTTGAAAAAGGAAAGCACACTCTGGACTGGACACATCTATCTGAGACCCGTGGATGTCACCGTTCAGCAAGTACAAAAGCCTGGTGTCATCTATTCTCCTGTCTGTAGCAGTTTTGCGGCCCTGCTCAACCTGTGTGGATGCTGGTGGATTAGTGTTCATGGAATCCTACAGCAAATTATGGATGTGGCCTTCCACACAATGGGACTGTCATGATGACGGAGCAAGGAGTAGCAGACCCAGAAGCTGGAAGGATCATGGAAGTCAATATGAGATGTGGAGATGGCCCATTTTAAATATCGGAGGTTTCAGTCAGCTGAGTCCATCAGAAAGGACCACAGGAACCTGGGAGCACCATGACTGGGACAGTCTGAAACGGCCCGTTTGCTTGCTGTCGGGGAAGACAGTGAAGAAGAGGATAAACACAACAAACTGGAATTGTGGCTTAAAGACATTCTTTTGAGTGTACATTTCAACAGGACTGTAAAAAGGACTTTCAGAACCCCTTTATGAGTAAAAACATGAAAGATTCCGCTATGTCGCCCGGATTGGCGTCACCGGGGCCCCACCCTGGAGCCAGGCCTGGGGTTGGGGCTCGGAGGCGAACGCCTGGTGGCCGGGGCTCCTCCCACGGGCCCCGGTCGGGTCCAACCAGAAGGAGCGACGTGGGATCACTCCCCAGTGGGCCCACTCCCCAGTGGGCCCACCACCTGCAGGGGAGCTCTGAAGGGGCCGGTGCATTGTGGTTTGGGTGGCAGTCGAAGGCG
>NC_050521.1:7074901-7091099 GCF_002922805.2 Oryzias melastigma | reverse complement strand
ACAGAGAAAATATGAATAAATTGTGTTGCATTTACTACTTTAATTCGAGTAAATTCAAAGACTCTAGAAATCCTTTTTTTCAGTGCAGGTGGAGGAGTTTAAATATCTTGGGGTCTTGTTCACGAGTGATGGAAGATTGGAGCGTGAGATCGACAGGCGGATTGGAGCTGCGTCCACTATTATGCGGTCGCTGTACCGGTCCGTTGTGGTGAAAAGAGAGCTGAGCCAGAAAGCAAAGCTCTCGATTTACCGGTCGATCTTCGTTCCAGTACTCACTTATGGTCATGAGCTCTGGGTCGTGACCGAAAGAACGAGATCCCGACTACAAGCGGCTGAAATGAGTTTTCTCCGTAAGGTGGCTGGACGCTCCCTTAGAGATAGGGTGAGAAGCTCGGTCACCCGGAGAGAGCTCGGAGTAGAGCCGCTTCTCCTCCGCATCGAGAGAAGCCAGTTGAGGCGGTTCGGGCATCTGATCCGGATGCCTCCTGGACGCCTCCCTGGTGAGGTGTTCCGGGCATGTCCCACTGGGCGGAGACCCCGGGAAAGACCCAGGACACGCTGGAGAGACTATGTTTCTCGGCTGGCCTGGGAACGCCTCGGAGTCCCCCCAGAAGAGTTGGAGGAAGTGGCCGGGGAGAGGGAAGTCTGGGCATCTTTGCTTAGACTGCTGCCCCCGCGACCCGGTCCCGGATGAAGCGGAGGAAGATGGATGGATGGATGTAAAAAGGACTAATGGAAAGAAAATCAGAAGATAATCTAGCTACTTATGATGTGTGAATGCAGCTGTTAGAATAATAAACAGGGAGGAAAATGTTGAAGGAATGTGTAAATGTTTCATTACTATTCTAACTGCTGATTAAAACTGTGTTTGGACTTTGTTTGACCTGTATGCTGGGTTTGAAGAACTTCTACTTTGCATACAAATACTTTATGTTGCTCTTTTCACGTAGAGAAAACTTTCCTTACACCTTCAGAAAAACAGGAAGCATCTGAGATGCTATTACTCAAAACGACACAAACTGCTGAAGCAGGAACTAGAATTTACCCAAGATTGACCTTGCTTAGCAACAGCCCAAACTAAAAAATAACACATGTTCTAACACCATGTGAACTGTACAAACCTGAAGCTAACCCAACCCATCTAACCAGGGCTACCCAAACTGAATAAAGAGAGGTGGTCAGGCAGGTGATCCTCAGAGCTGCTTGGGGCAGATATGCTGAGTGTTCATCTGCCTGGAGAAATTGTACTCTGGTGTGGGAACCAGGGACTAAAGTAATCTGTCCAGAAGGTCTAGTGAAAGAGAAGGGTAGAAAGAACTAGAATCTAAGAGACCTTCCTCTAAAATGTCTGGGTAATAAACCTGATAAAGCACTTTACTGTGGGGGAACAATTTCCACTCAGTGAGGTACAATGGAGTTCATCATAACTATTACATACATTGCAATAAATGTTAGGCTCTGCCTGAAGACATCTCAAATCTAATATTTAAAAGAAAGAAAATTCTTGTCTGAGGAGATGAGTCTTAAACAGACCAGTCCAGTTAGGATCAAGTTTCTTCCTTTCTGTTGATCACTCGTTCACACCCGCTTTCACAGTGATACATTTTGAATTTACCAGTCTGGTTAAGTGGTTCTCCCACTAGAGTTTTTTTTTTTTTTTTTCCTGCAGGATGTACATGAGCAGCATGAATAACTGTCCATTCTTGCTGACAGCATTTAAGCTGTCATTAACTCTTAGAAGAGGATGAGCATCATTGACTGTGACAGAATTGAGCTTTCTGGACTTAGAGCAAAATCTCATCAATTCATCTTTCTTTTTTTATCCCATGCCCAGTGGGCTAGCTCAGGGACTCACACTGTCCTCAATTAATTTCTTCAGATGAGAGTCGGATACACTTTTTGTGAAACAGGAGAGTCACAACTATTACAGATAGCTGGTGGAAATAAACCCAAAAGCGTGAAGTTTCAGGCAAACCCAGATCATTGAAAGGTTTGACAACAGAAACCAACAAAGACCAAATACAACAGACCCACTAACACTGCATGCTGAAAAGACACCTCCTTAAATAATGGGACCAAATTCTTCCGACAAAATCTCCCTTCCCTTCCAATTTTAGGGGCATTTGGAGCATTAGTGAAGTTCAAAATTGTTTTTCTTTTTTTAAGGGGAAGCCATAGGGACTTATGTCTGCAATATTACTCCAAGAAAGCAAATATGTTGACAAACAAACAAACATAAAAGAAGTTTCCTATATCTTTTTATCTTTTTATATATTCCTAAAAAGACAAGTTTCACTATAGAAGTTTCTCTATCACTCTATAATATGATTGGATGCTGGGTGTTGATGCCCACCAAAAAAAGAAGTTCCGATCACATATCCCACTTTCGGCAATGGGCAGTTACAGAATTTTTCAACAAAAGCATGAAAAGTGTCTTCAATTATAAGTGCAGATAGTTTCTTCTCAAGTGGTCACTGTCACTTTTGTTGAGAAAGTATCACCAGTCTTGTAGACTTAGTTTGGAAGAGTATTTAACAAGTGGCTTTTGCTGCCAACTATAAATCTATAGCGAGAAATTTGCTCCTCTAGACAAATTTGAAATATATTTGTTTATATTTAACAAACTAAAACATTGGTGAAGCCTATTACTGCTCACATTTTAAACTGCATTGCAAATTAGGAATTAATTGACTAAAGTTTAAGATTATTTTGCTTGCTTGATGATAATTTTTTTTGAAAAAAAAAGATTCTAACTACATATTGCTTTTTGTTTTATTTTTTTCCTAAAATTTCATTTTGTTTGGCATTGCAGGACCTGACTTGGACCAGTCAAACATTTATAAATCTGTGAGCATTTGTTATGGCAATGGGGCTGATGATATTACTAAAGCACACTTAAACTAAGTGCAGTTATTTAAGAAATAATGTTAGGGTTGTAAGGTAGTAATCAGCAATCAAACCACAGACTATATCAATTAGTTGCAGTCCAGTCCACCAGACACACAGGTCATAACAAGCTTACATAATGTGGTTTTCAGCAGTACTTGATTAATATGTTTTTATGCAGAACACTATCATTACATAGAAAAGAAAAGAACTTCTTAAGTAGTTTTTCTCTTCACTGTCTGAAACAAGTTTTTGGTGTGGTTATACTGCCCCCTAGTGTCTCTGACAAACAACACAGCAGCCACAGATCTCCAAATTTCAGACAAAATTTCAGTTTCATGTGAGATTCCAAGATGAGGCTGATAGAAAAGTAACACCTGAGTAAAACCTCAGAACTATTTCTGACTCACTTTGTTCAACACATTAAGCAAGTGAATAATATAACCAGAGTTTGCTTTTTTCTGTCTTAGACAAACCCAGAGACGCTCATACAAACCGTTATTACTTGATTCATTATTACAGTGCTCTACTTTCAGGGTTTAACAAACATTCACATACTGACTTAGTTACAAATTCAGCTCTATATCTGCGAATGAAAAAAGCAGACTACATACCTCCATCTTCTAAACCTGGCTAAACACTGCTGGGGTCACCGGCTTGCTGGAGCCTATCCCAGAACTGTTGAGGTACACCCTGGACAGGTCACCATTCCATCCAAGTACTCAAATTACAGTCAATTTTAAATCATGACATTAGCCCAAATGGGTTTTAAATCCAGGAATACTTTGAGATTCTCTGGCAAGGATGATTCAGGAGTAAAGTTATATAGCCGTGTCAAGGCAAGGCATCCTTTCTGTGTTGTGCCCCATACCAGCAGATCAGCCCAACAGAGAGCCTGAGGCCTGTGAAGAATTTAGTAACGCTTAGAAATTTTAAAGTTCCAGACCCACATTGTAACTCAACTTTAAAACATGAATAAAGTAAATGAAGACAACTCCCTAAGAGATGTAAATATTTTATCAAGCACATTAAAATTCTTAAAAACTTCTTATTAAGAATTGCTACAAAAAATACAATTAGTGAGTCATAAATTCCAAAACTCCAGGTTTAGAAATAAGTTTGCATTTGTTGCCAGTTTATTATTTAGCATCCATTGTATTCCCCACCTTCACCTAGCAACTGGGATAGGCTCCAGCAACCCAGTAACCCCAAAAGAAGAGATTTTGTTATTTTTTAGAAATAAATGGATGAAAGGATAATAGAGATTTTTGAAAACATTTTCAAAACTTGGTAAATGATTCACTCAATATGAAGCTTATTTACTGAAGTTTCCAAGTTTTCCAATTTAATGATTTGCAGCTCATTTTTAAATATGTATTCATGCCCAGAGAAAAAGTAAAATCATAAAAGTATAACAACAAATCAAATGGGCAAAAACTTTTTTTGTTCAAGAACTTTTAGACCATAGTATTAAGACATGAAATATAAAGTATGTAAAGCTTATTTTAAAACCCTGCAAAAGGAGCATAATTTATGTATCTTCTGAATTCTATTGGGAAAAGTCTCTTGTTGTAACGTTTAAACTAAAAAAGCTTCTTCCCAACCTGCCCCAATCAGAGACTGGTCCACTGAAAGGTTGAACCTCTTTGATCCAGGTTCACCCTGTCATCCTATTAGTGCTGCCTTCCTGCCCCACGGCTACTCAGCCAGAAAATAAGTCCCTAACCATCCCACTTTTAAGAAAATCCTAGTTTACCATTTATCATCCCCAACAGTGTGAAACAAGCAAATACATTTCTGATAGCCTACAAATCATAGGGTGATTCACTTCCTAATTGCTGTTTATTAACTTCAAAACACTGAAGTGAATTAACCACAGCGCCAAAAGCTTTCTCCCGACAAGGAGTGAAAGAAGCATAGCGAAACAAAATGGGGACATAGTACTAAATCCACTAATATTTTAAGTAATGCAATAGAGAGTAAGGAATGGAACAAATGTAATAGTCTGCACCCCTTGAAGATGACCTGACATATTGATCAAGGGGTGTGCTGTTTTTCCTTTTTTTCTTGGTTATATAAGTGTTGTGGCATGATGTTCATGTTCAGACCACTTCAACGCATCTGTAGTAGCTGGTCAGCATGTATCTGCTCTGATAATGGCCAATAACGACCTGGTAAGAGGGATGAAGACTCCACAGAACTCAACCGCTGAGGTCAAGAGAGGAGGAAGAGTTCAGGAGAAATGGAGGAGAGGAACAGACTGTGCAGAAAAAGAAACATCCAATAAAAAAAAGACATTGAAACTAGGTGTGACAGTGTAATAATCAAAATAGATAATAAATTGGACTCTTATGGTATTTCCAGGCCATGGTGCTGTACTATACCATATAAAAACTGGATTACATTGTAGCTGCAGTCTATGTCCCGGCCGAGTCATACCAAAGACTTTAAAAATGGGACCCAGTGCCTCCCTGCTTGGCACTCAGCACTAAGGAGTTGGACTGGGGGGTTAAACCACCAAATGGTTCCCGAGCGCGGCTGTGTCTGCAGCTCACCGCTCCCCCAGGGGATGGGTCAAATGCGGAGAACAAATTTCACACACCTAGGTGCGTGACAAATAGTGGGACTTTAACTTTAACTTTAGTTTAGTGTGTTCTGCCTGTTTTTTTGACTTGGCCTTTCAGTTCTCCAGATCTAATTGAGCATGAATGCTTCATAGATTCATGGAGCATGAACACCATGGCCCACCGTCATGGGTAGAGTCTGCACTTAGTGGGTAAGGGATGTATAGGCAGCAAAAAGGGGGACAATGAAAAAAGGGAAAGAAGGAAAAGGAATATTCCTGCAACTCTCCTTAGAGAAAGGAAACATGAAGGTGAGAAGTCCCGGTGGCTTCCTAAGGAACAGAAAAAATTAATACCCGGAGATTGACAACCATGCTTAGGGATGAGACACATTAAAGAGGAGCAGCTGTGGCGACATTTCTCTGGGACGGGGCAGGAGGTGGAGTAGCCACTGCAATTGGAAACAGGTCAGTAGTGCACGGTTATACATACCATGCAAAGGCTCGAAAAGGGATGCAGGAAAACCTGAATCTGGCATGGCTTTTATGGCTGCTGCTGGTGTTCTGCATCCGACGTGTCATTCTGCCCACCTAGCAGGTGGAGTTTTTTTTAATCTGCAGAAAGCTTGGTTAGGGATGCCCCAAGGTAGGTGGCTATGTCTTAACCGTATGTGTGTTGCAGGTCCCATGGCCAATTCAAGGGGAGGACTAACCATCGCTCCTTTTATACACAGGTGGAGCTAATGATCTGGATCAGCACCTTCCAGGTATTTAAGCCAGAGAAGGCCGTCAATCAGGCAGGTAGGCACAGCAGGAGGCGGAGGAGCAGCAGGTCATTGAGTTGTGCAATTGTGTTTGGTTCTCTTTTTTTGTCTTTATTTCCTCAGCAGTCTTACACTACTGGGTTTTCTTAGTTTAGTTTGGGGTTGGACCTTGACAGTCTTTTGTGTGGGCTTGCTTTGTTTCTTCCTCTTGTTAATTAGATCCAATCAGGGAGCTACTGACTCTGACGGTCAACATGGTGGGGTCAGTAGTCTCGGAGTTATTTTCTATTTTCTATTTGGCCAAGGATTTTTTTTTTCCTGTTCGAACCAGCAAACTAATATTTTCATTTTTTTTTTTGTTACAGGACATTTTTCTTTTCTCTAATAAAACTGTGTTCCTCATCTTCCTTGTGTCCAGTTTTTCATATGTTGTGGTCTTTGGTGATTCCCCCAGACTTCAGACTGGTTTGCCTGTCAGGACCTTAACAATGGTGTGGACTGTAGTGGAGAGAGAACTGCCAAAGACTCTTATGCTGGGCCCTGGTTGATTAGGTCATTCTGTCAGGAACCAGTAGATTATGACCCAAAAATCCTTACAACAGGCTTGATAGCAGGAAAGTAAAGCTTTACCTAATACATTTGACAAATCCTTTAGCAAAAGACAATGAAACAAAGGGTGACAATTCAGACAACCTGATCAAGAGGAACTGAAAACCCACTTAAAAACACTGACAAACTTAAATCAAGAAAGCTGTAGATAGTTAACAACTTGAACGTGGTGCGACTGTGACAGAGGAAACACACAACCTGGCATGAAAGCTTCCCTGGCAACATGTGATGCAGAAGTGTTTTGGATATAATTCACAACAGCCAAACTATGTTTATGCATTAATGTAAAGAAGATGCAGGTTCCCTTTCGATTTTGAATCTGGAGGTGTGTGGAGACAGAGGACCCGGGACAACAGTTTTAAGGAGGGGTGTAAAAAGGCAGTTTATCAAGTCCAGCAAGGGGAGCTGTCTTCAGTCCCTTTTGGAGCCAGGAGCCTCTGTCAAACAAAGATAAAATCTACTGAGTTTAGAATCTAAAAAGCACCAGGCTTAAATAAAACCACTACAAACTAGATAAAAGAATAAGAGCATGCAATAAAAACAGCACTGGTGCTAGCGATAAAACAACTCAGGTAACTAAAAGACAGTTGATAGAGGGGTACTTGGCTCAAAGAGGGGTGTATCGTGACCACACCCCTCTGCAATCCCAGCGTCGCTTCCCCCTCTGACCGCTGCCTGACTCCTGGCTCTACTCCTCCCGGCCGTCGACCTTGCGCTGGCTGTCCCGCCGCGCTCCTCTCGGCCGTCGACCTGGCGCTGGCTGTCCTGCCACGCTCCTCTCGGCCGTCGACCTGGCGCTGGCTGTCCCGCCGCGCTCCTCTCGGCCGCCGACCTCGGCGCTGGCTGTCCCGCCGCGCTCCTCTCGGTCGCCGACCTCGGCGCTGGCTGCTCCGCCACGCTCCTCCCGGCCGTCGACCGAGCGCTGGCTGCGTCCCCATAGCACCTTGGGCCCTGCCTTCTCCCCTTCTCTCCTGCCTGCCTTCTCCTCTGCTGCTGTCTGGTTCTTTTAAAAAGGGTCTCTGATTAGGCACACCTGCCTTCAATCCTGTTCCAATTTGGTGGTGCGTTCAAGAGCCCTTGGAATTTAAAAACTGCCAAAAATAAAAAACATCTTTTCACCCCGTTACATTAACTCTTCTCTAAAGTAAATTTTTAAAAGAATATCAGAAGCCGCAGTGCAAACGAATTATGGAAAAGCTTTTACTTGCATTTTAATGTATTTCATCACAAAAACTGACAGGTCACACGTGTGATGGTGAACGTCTCTTCGCAGTCATAAAAGTATTACTGATTGCAAAATTGTGCTAAAAATAGCTGCTTTATTCTTTTTGCTTTTACTTAGCGTTGGCCTAAGCCCCCACCCTTGACGCACCTGCAGCGTTTTGCCTTTTCTCAGGAGGCCTGTGATTGGCAGGGAGGACATTAAAAGGTTATTCATTGTCAGCGACCCCGCTCCTATCTACCTGTGGGCTTGTATGTGACAACTCGCAGCTCTTACTCAACAGCCGTGTTCCCCTTGCCCCAGTTTGACATTTTCTTTCTAATTTCTGAGAAAGTCATAGATTTTACTCAGAACTGCAAAATCCCAGCACCATGAAGCCAGGAGAGGAAGCAGAGGACATGTCTGGAGTCACAGTCAATCGTTTTGCTGAAGGTAAGTCATTAATATCCTCAATGAGAGACAGGAGAGAAGTATTTTAAAGTTACTAATATAGGCACCAAAATCACATTTTTTTAATTTGTCTGACTCCAGATTATCTAAACAACAAATCCAGCCTTACTACTTATTCAAATAATGATTACAACAGTTACTTTTTGACTTTTACTGGAGATTTTCCATTTTTTTCTTCTTTTTGACAAATAACATTTTGAAATAACATTACACTTACTTAATAACAGTTTGATACTTTTCTCAGCTCAAGTTTTAACATATGAAATTAGCTTGTATTTGTTGCCACATGTATAATTACACTCATTCAGACTTAAAAATGCAAAGTAATTAGCAAAAAAGTTCACAGAAAATATGTCTTTAAACCTCAAAGTTTTATAGAAACTATCAAGTTGCTAAACTGTCCCACCTGCAGAGCAGAACAACCTTCAGGCCGTGTTTATGTCATGCAGATGAAATCTTCTGAAAGCCATTATATCTTTAATGATATTACTCATTTACAGCTAATAGTGGCATTAATGACTTTACTTTCATCTAGTTACTTCAGCAGTGGAGTAAAATATAGCCTCTTCACAGTCAGTACAAACACATGGTACAGTTTGCCTGGACATGTGTCAATTTTTAATGTTTGACTGTGAATGATCCACCTTGTTACACATTCATGTCTGCTAGTCGTTAAAATGTCTTATTTATGCGGTCGGTCCAATGTGTTATCGAGGCAAAAATCATGAGGAGGAATCTGGACTTTACAGACTTTCTCTGATGACATTTTTAAAATGTGACTTTTCATGTTAATGTCATCAATTTTCTTAAGCAGTTTTTCTCAGGTGTTTGGTCCATTTCGACACTTGTTTGTGAAGACTCATTAATGTTTGACAGTACTGACAAAATTGTAGTTACAAGGATTGCCTTAAGCACAATTGCTGCACAATGTGAGTGAATGATTATTTCAAAATAATGTTTGAAGAAAAAAATCTGATAGACTCAGTGCAATAGTTTGTTTTCTAATGCAGAGTATTTTAGGGACCCTTTAAAAATAAAAATATAACACAATTACAAGAATAAAGTTGTCAATTTATGATTTAAAAAAATGTAACTTTACAAAAAAATAGTCACAATCCTTTGAGAAAAAAAGTCAGAATTTTGTAAGAATAAAGTTTTATGTTTATGAGAAAAAAGTTGTGATTTTGAATAATCTCAAAAAGTTATGAGGGAAAAAGTCATGCTTTTTTCTGATGACTTTCGATGGCACATTTTTCTTGCAGAATGATACTTTTTTTTTCTCAAATTTTACTACATTATATATAGTCAAATTTATTATATTTTATATACAGTATATATATATACTTTCATAGCGGTTCTAATGCTCTGTCTTAGTTTACCTTCATAAAGGCACACTATTTCCTGTTTTAACAGGCTGGAGGAATTTTGTTTTGTGAATTCACAGAGCAGTAAAAAAGACAGAACCAACAAAAATAAAGTCAAATTGCATAGTTTAGATTTAATTTAAAATCAGTCTCAATCACACACTATTTTTGAATGGCCATAATTAGAGAAAAAAATCTTCAATTTTTTTATATAAAACTTATGGATGAAACACACAAAAATAAACCAATAAAAGAAATGACACAACATCTTTGACATAACAAAACTAGCAGCCAACAAAACATGACCAGTTCAGCTCAGAGTTTGTCATAATTTATCATATAAAGATAACTGGAGGAGCACTTATTTAGTGAATGATCAATCAGATCATCTCATATGTGCGAGCCCTTAAAGCAGAGTGAAAAAAAAAAACAATCAGTAAACCTCAGAGTCCCCGCCGGGGATTTTAACTAGCCTCTTTTAACAGCTTTATATAATGAGCAACCATCATGAGAAATACATGTGCTTGCTGTGTGTTTTATGTGTGGGAACCTGCCTCAGAGATGGCCATGCTGCCCTCTTCTGGGGAGAAAGAAACATGTTGTTTAGGGTCCTATACATTATTTTTCCCCTTAATAATAATGTTATTTTTGATGTTTTGGAAATCTTTTTGTTATGTGAAACTGCTTTATTCAGTGATTTACACAATAGCAGGCCCAAGGTAAGCCATCATGTATGTGAAACTGTTTGGTAATCAAGAGTTAAAACTTTTTCGTATCAAATGTTCCTGCAGTTTATTCGGATTGCGTTCTTTCCCTGATCAAATCTCAAGCTGTTTGAGAAAAAGCCACCTATGATGTTCTCCATGACTGCCTTTGATGTCAATTAAAAAGAACCACAGTAAAGTTTTACAAGACTTGTAAATTCTAGAAAACAACAGGGAGGTTAATGTGAATAAATACACCATGCAGTTAGGAATACGGGGGAAGGAAAACAAAGAAAACTCTTCAACTAGGTCAAGGATTGTTTTCTGTTCTTCTGATAAAGTACCCAGCTTTGGATGGGTTACATTTGTTGCTTTTGGCTTCACAGTCCTTCACTTCTGGTAACACAATCAACAAGTTTTAAACAAAACATTGAGAGAAATCAAGATCTTTCATAAGTCAAACTTAACATTCATCAAGCTTCAATAACACTCTTGACTATTGAAGATCTGTTAATTAAACGAAGAAAAAGCATTACTGGTGTCTTTTTTTATTATTTTTTTTGTGCCCACTAGAAAAGTTGCATTGCCTGTAATAATGCTATAGTGTGAATGCTATTTGCTGAAAGTAGTTGCTGAAGATGCTGAAGCTTTTTGCTGAGGATGGCGATGCAATTTACTTTAATCGCTGAAGGGATTTGCTGAAAATGCAAAAGCTATTTACAAAATGTTAAATTTGCTAATAGAATGGAAACTTTGTTTTAGAACTACGAAAGAGAGCTAAAGTTGACAGAAATTTCTGACCGAATGGTAAAATTACTTAAAAATCCCTATGACATGCCAATTTTGTAAAAGCTAAACTCTGAATTTGCCCCCAAAAACCTCAGTAGATTCCAAATTAGCCAAAAAAGTTAGCTTAAATACTAGCTAAACTCTAAAATAGCCTAAAATTCCTAAAATAAAAAAAAAAAAAACAGTCAAAAACATTAGCCTAATGCTAAAATAGAAGCTAATCTCTGAATTAGCCTATAAAAACCACAGTAGATAACATATTAGCCAAAGACGTTAGCATGTTGCAAAAATATTAGCTAAACTACAAATTTGCATGGAAAAAAAAACATCTGTAGATGCCAAGTTACCCAAATGAACTAGCATAATGCTGACATAACAGCTCAATGCTATTTTTTTATTATAAAAGATGAAAACATA
The DNA here is from genome assembly GCF_002922805.2 of Oryzias melastigma. Taxonomy (NCBI): domain Eukaryota; kingdom Metazoa; phylum Chordata; class Actinopteri; order Beloniformes; family Adrianichthyidae; genus Oryzias; species Oryzias melastigma. The sequence goes on along the minus strand of NC_050521.1, from coordinate 7,079,331 downwards.
GCCCAATAATGTATTTAAAGGCTGTCGCTAATCTAAGCAACTTAAAATGTTGAAATTTGAAGACTTTCTCATTCATGTCCTATGGGGCATATTTTAGTCAATATTTAAAAACTATAAAGTTTCTGAATACCAAAAAACAAGCAGTAATGTTCCGAATGGTACTTTGTTTTGATACAGAGATTACTGAAATTGTTGAAAGTGGGATTAAGTTTTTACGTGGTGAAAAACATATAGAAAGGAGCAGGAGAATCAATATATCACTGCTTATAAAGTATCACACAATTATATATAAAAACATATTTTAGAGAAATCCTGTGTATCTATGTTTTGTAACAATTTTCCTTTTGAAGCCAGTGTTTTAAAATCTAGACAAAAATTGATAATAAATATCCAATATCCAAAAAGAAAATAATTTGAATTAAAATGCTGTCTTGTTAAATTGATCAAATTTATGACTAAGTGGAAATATTTAAAACTAAATCAAGTCTTCCTTCGAAGTCTTACCTGTTAATACCCACAGAATCCACCTGAAATTAAAGCGTTTTTTCCTCTTTGCCTCTCCTCTGGTCCCCCTCCCCCTTTGAAGCCAGTGTGCTCCTGGAGGAGGTGCGGTGAGTTGCTTTCACCCTGAACATGAGAGTGCACGGCTGTGTGGATAAAGCAGGCTGTAGGAAAGGATCAGTCTTGAGTCCAGGTTAAGGGGTGTTCAGGATAAAAAAAGGATGGGTTGAACTTTGGAAATACTTTCTCCTCAAAAGCCTGGAGACCATGGAAGCTAAAAGGGTCTTTCATTTTGTCCCATCTGGTGAGTTTTAAAGAGTAAAGCGGATGAGGAGGTCTTTTGTGATGCAACCTGAGCTTTTTAAGTTAAAAAAAAAATGTCTTAGTGTGATTCTTTGTTATACCATGGAGCAGGTGTGTGACGATCCAATATAAATAAACCCAAAATGTGCTTAGTCTTCATATCATAGCAGTAAATTGTATTTTGCCTCCAACATTTTCTGTAGATCTCTTGTAGCAAAATAAGAGAACATTTTCCAAAAAAAAAAACACAAACTTATTTAAAAATGCTAGTTTTGTAAACTTTTTCAAGCCCTTTTAAATATCTAAATGACAAATCCTCGAAAAAGTAGTTTTTTTCTGCTAATCAGTTTAATGGTAGAAAAAAGGAACTTCAAAAATGTTTTACTGATATAAGATTAAAAGACAGTTTAAATTAACTGTTCCCTCTGCAGTACAGCTAACGAGTTAAAGGAGGAAAACATGATTTTTCACTTTTTTCCCCCTAATCGGGTCAAGCTTTAAGACGATTATCTGGTAGACAATGTTCTAATCTGCAGAATTCCAATGTGCTTTGATTCTTTTTTTCTTTGGTTGACATTGGAAATTGCATTGCTTTTAAAACAATAATTTGTAATTCACAATTATAAAAAGCACAATATATATTTGTACTTTCTAATTCTCAAAGGGACAAACTTAACACCGAAATTACCATTGGAAAATGGGAACTTTTCTAGCTGGCATTTGAAAATTGGCCTGACAAGGATTACTGTCACACTTGTACATGTCTTTGATGAATAAGTGTGTGCTTGTGTGAGTGTGTAGTGCACTTACACCTGTTCTTTGCTGGGTACAGTACATCAGGTGTGATAGAGACAGCAGTTTGTCCAGTCAGATGAACAAACATTAGCTTGTCTTATCTGGAGCCTTTTCAGGTGTTGAAGTGGAATGAGCTGCAGTTCCTCCTTCCTGACACAAACAAAGCTAAAGAACATGTACATGATGAAGAACTTAAACAGGAACTAAACGTCACATATATTCTACAGAAGCATGCTTAAAACTGACGAAACACAAAAGTAAATGTTTCTTGATGTTAGAGTGGCCTTGCAGGGTTCTAGACCCAACAATGATTCCTCTTTCTCGTGTTTTTCTTATAGACAATATCTGGGACGATAGCAAGATGTAAACATGCCTGCTATCTTTAAAGTGTGTCCCCCAACAAAAAAATGCCACTAAATTGACTTAATTTTGTTGCAAGTGGAAGTATGTAATGTTATATTGGTAACGTTATACCCCCTTTGTCCAGTTCTCATATACAGACAATTATATTTACACAATCAAGGATCTGAAAGCTTTCAGGAGCCTTGACTATGGTGTTTTATGTTTTGATTGCAGCTAATGCTTCTTTCGTTCTTAATTCCATAACAAAAAGTAGCCTTTTAACTAGAAAGTACATGCACTTTTAAATAGGGTTGTCTGTCGTAAAATTAAATAAAATGTAAAGATTTTGGCCAAGCGAGAAAATAGCGAATTGTCCTGGGTGCACCCAACAGTAGTTGAGACCCACACATTCTCATCCCCAAGTCGTCACATATTGACGTTTGTTAAAAACCCCTATGCGTCACTGTTTGACATTTTTTTATGTGCTGGTTGTTTGTAAAATCAAGGATCCAAAACCCTCGGGCTCGGACTGGTCCTTGGGACACGTCCAGTACACTGATCTGGTGCTGAACGTGGTACTGTATTGCCTACCAGGTGCGGTACCAGAGCCGGCACTGGGCATAGACGAGCTAGGCAGCCGCCTAGGGGGCCATCTGCTGGAGGGGGCACCAAATTGCAATGATTTTTTTTTTTTTTCAGTTTGATACACCACTCATTTTTGTGTAAAATGTAAATTAACTGTAATAACTAAAACTATAAATTAAATAGCTCAAAGGTTTGAAAGAAATTACATTTTGCCTAAAGCACCATGTAACCCAGGGCTGGAGCTGCACGGTACCGGACCCCAACCAGTATACCAGACGTGGAACCGGACTCAAACCAGTACCAAGTTAGGGTACCGGTGCGCCCTGCGTCCTGGTATTGGACCAGTTCTGGGTCGCAGCCCAGAGGTTCGGGACCCTTGATTTCATGGGAACAGCCAGCACATCAAAAAATGACAAATATAAATTTTTGACGTGGCGGGTCCCTGACCAAACGTCGATATGTGACGAGTTGGGAGGTGAGAATGTGTTGTCGGGACAGACTCCGGTAGCCCCAAGACCCTGAAAGGGATGCGGAAGGTTAAGAAAATGGATGTAAATAATTTTCGGGGCTGAAAGGGTGATCCTGATATTCTATGACACCCCCCAGCACACACACCTTGTCAATGTATCTGTTAGTGGCAATAGATTCAAATAAATGAAGCAGTCAGTAGTGTCTAAATGTGTGTCCACTTATTTTTTGTGCTTTAATCGGTGAAAAATTAGATAAACATTTAAAGTTGATAGGATGATAAAGATTTTGCAGTTTTTTTTGTCATATTGGTCTGATCCAATGATTCCTCCTGCCATGATCAGCAAAGGTCTAGAGTTCACATTTAAAAAAGGGTTCAAAAGTGTGCGGATTTAAAGCCAAATCTTATAAATTTTCATCTCACCACATCTGGGGCTCTTTGTTAAAAGTTTGCACTCCCTTGTAGTCGACACTAATACTTGTGACACGGTGCTCCAGCAATCAGTCCCAATGACTCGTGTCAAAATTTTGAATCCCAACAGCTTGTACATCAGTGAAATCCTAAATTTGCCACAGTTTTAACTATTTGATCCAAGAAATATTATAGATCATCGCAATTAATAATCTTTACACAGTTGTACATGATTGTGTGAGTAAACGTGAGAGAACGAAAAGATAACTCATTTTTTATTAAACCTCAGCAGGTTATTCAGCAGGAGTATTCGTTCTTCCTCAAACACAACTCACACACACATTTAATAATGACATCAGCATTAACCTTTTCTGTATGCGAAGCAAAACTTAAGTGAAGCCATCATCAGTGCAGCCAGCTCATGCACAAACAGCTCATTGCAGCAGCTTAGAGGCACCCTGTTGTTTGAGCAGCCTCCTGTGATGTGGAGGAGGCCTGGGAATGTTCTTTCTAATCTGCAGTAAGATACAGCATTGCTGTTGAACCCCTGGAGCCAAACTCCGCCTGAGGCTGTGAAAAAGCTCCTCTGTGTGGCTGCAGAAGGCTTGCAGAAACACAATCCCATACAAACATCACATCAACACATTTTTGATGCGAGTGGATTCAGTATCAGTATCACAGCATGTTTTTTTTTAATCTTCTATTTTTCCAAAACATAAATCTGCTTCTAATTCTCACTTCTATGAAATATAAACAGAAATGAGAACATTTAAATCATTTAGAGTAATAAGGAAAGCACAGATAATACTGAGTATATTGTATAATATCAACCCAACATGGATTTTTTTTATTTTGAAAAATATCATTGGTGTTATTATGCTAAAATATAAAAATGTAGAAATCTCCTTCTGTGCTTTTTCTTCTTTTATAATTCGCTGAAAAATAAGAATTACTGTTGCTAAAAAATGGCACTTCAAGGTCACTCAGTGAGTCTGTATGGGTTCAGGTTTTACCAGGATGCTTT